>NW_021318533.1:399896-445716 GCF_001605985.2 Dendrobium catenatum
GGAATTGTGCAAAGGCGGGCCTCAAGGCGAGCCTCATATTGCGCAATTTTAAACCATGATCTTGGCGCATGTTTTTTGCTGATGATATTCTTCTTGTTGATAAAACTAGAGAGGGAGTTGAAGGTAAACTCGAATTATGGAGGTCAACCTTATAGTCTCTAGGTTTTCATTAGAGCAGATATAAAATCGAATACATGAAGTGTAACTTTAGTAGTAATAGATCTAGTGGGAGGTTTGTGACTTTGAGCAATCAAGTCATTATTAAGTGTACTCATTTTAGATATCTTAGGTCTATTGTTCAGAGTGATGATGAAATAAATGGGGATATTATTAGTAGAATTCAAGTTGGATGGTTGAAGTGGAGGAATGCTTCGGGTTTGTTGTGTGATAGAAAAGTATCACTCAAACTTAAGGGAAAATTTTATGAGATGGTGGTGAGACCTGTAATGCTTTATGACACAAAATGTTTGCCATTAAAAGAGAAGCATAATATTAAGTTAGGTGTTGCTGAGTGGATTTACTCTTAGAGACAGGATATGAAATGAGCATATCCGTGAAAAGGTTGGAGTAGTTCCAGTGACAAATAAGATTAGAGAGTGTCACCTTAAATGGTTTGGTCATGTAAAACGGCGGCCTTCCGATGACCCTGTTAGGAGAGTAGATATATTAGATTTGGCCTATATTAAAGAAAGGTAGAGGTAGACATAAAGAGACTTGGTTAGAAAATATTAGAAATGACATTTCTTTATTAGATTTCAATAAGAATTTGATTCTTAATAGGATAATATGGAGAAAAAGGATTCTTGTAGCCGACCCCACGTAGTGGGATAAAGGCTCGTTGTTGTTGTCTCATTTAATATTTTAATCTTCTATTTTATTCATCTTCCATAGCTTATTTAACAGTTTTTTTTTTTTAATTTGTCTGTATTACTACTTAATTTCCTTCATCGGGTCTTCTATGGGAATGTCCTTAAATATTTCATCAATTAATTCTTCAATGTAACCTTTAATCTTTAAACAGTAGCGTGCTGCATAAATGGTAATTATTCTACTTGGTCGGCTCAACGCCTCAACTACAGTTTTGTGAACTTTTTTTTGTTTACATGATGAGGAACATTATGGTAAAAGAACGTGTTTACTAATGGATTCATTTGTTTTCTTGAACCCTTATCACATCATCTATTTTCCACGGTAAATTGACCATGATAAACACGCTTGAGCTCTCCTCTTCCATCTTTAATAGATCTGCATTGACTTTATTTTGCACATGTCACAGCAACAACACAATCTTACCAATGAAGCGTATTGTTGTTCAATTAGAGCAAGCAGAACTTTCATGTTCAACAGTACAAGTAGCTCTCATGTGCTCTGAGACAGTATTATTCTCTTCAAATTCAAATATATAAACAAAGTTTATTTTCTTAGCTCTTCATAGTTTCATCAATTCTTATGCTGTTAAGGTAATATTTCTTGATATGCAGAAAAGTGAGCAGGCTGACATGAACTCCATAGGGCTAAATGATCAGAACCACCCCGTTGACAATATTGTTGAAGGAGGCAATGATATTGTCGCACTTGAAACAGAAATTAATGCAACACCAATCTCGATGTCCGGAAAACGTAAGCGAAGGTCGGTTGTTTGGGGATACTTTGAATTGCTCCCTTCAGGGAAGGATGAAAGGCAAAGGTGCAAGTGTAGGAATTGTGGGACATCCTACTTGTACGACAGCAAGTTTGGGACTGGCAATATGAAACGTCATCTGGTCAACTGTCTGAAAAGAGTTGCATGTGATACAGGACCTCTGCTCCTGACGCAATTTGATAGCTCTATACCTTCACCTGCTCCTAAATTTGATCATGTGAAGTTCAAAGACTTACTAACAGAAGCTGTTATCTTGCATGATCTCCCTTTCCAATTTGTTGAGTGGGAAGGCATTAGATCTCTTTTACTTCAGTTGCATTCAAATTTGCAGCTTGGGAATAGAAATACTGTTGGGGTTGATTGTATTGAAATACATAGAAGGGAGAAGGCTAAAGTACAAATTTTATTAGAGGAAACACCAAGTAGGGTTAGTTTTACATATGATCTTTGGTCTTCTTTGACTTCTGATGTTTATATTTGCCTGACAGCCCATTTTATTGATAAGGACTGGAATTTGCAGAAGAAAATCTTGAACTTTTGCTTCATGCCACCTCCTTGTGGTGATATTTATATTGCTGAAAAGATATATAATTTCTTGATTGAGTGGGGATTAGATAAAAGAGTGTCTACTTTTACCGTCAATGGTGCCAATGCTGCTCCTATTGAATTGTTAAAAGACCAATTGAACGCCTACAAAGGGCTTTTATGTGAAGGTGCTTTTTTTCATCTCGATTGTTGTGCCCATGTTATTGATTTGATAGTCAGGGAGGGACTCAAAGAGATTGAATATGCTATCAAAAAAGTTCGAGAAAGCATCAAGTATGTGAAATCATCTCCAGCTAGAAAACAGAAGTTCTTGGAATGTGTTAACCATAGCTCTCTTGAGGACAAAAGGGGTCTGAAACAAGATGTTTCCACTTGGTGGAGTTCTACATTTATTATGCTGAAGAATGCTATTTATTATCGTCGTGCTTTCTTGCATCTAGAGTTGATTGATTCAAATTACAAGGAATGCCCATCTAATAGTGACTGGGATAAAATAGAAAAAATAGAGAAGCTCTTATCTGTTTTTCATGAAATCAGTAGTTTGTTTTCTAATGCCAAGTATACCACTGCGAACTTGTACTTCCCTGTGGTATTTTCAGCATATTTAACATTCAGAGAAGAAATGGGCAGTGATGATGAGTACTTGAGGTCAATGGCGACTCTCCTGTTTTCTAAATTTGAAAGATATTGGTCTGATTTT
This sequence comes from Dendrobium catenatum, assembly GCF_001605985.2. NCBI lineage: Eukaryota > Viridiplantae > Streptophyta > Magnoliopsida > Asparagales > Orchidaceae > Dendrobium > Dendrobium catenatum. The sequence goes on from NW_021318533.1 coordinate 402,785, forward strand.
CACATATTATTAGTTATAGCTGTCATTTTAGATCCCCGATATAAGTTCAGTTTTGTGGAATGGTGTTATAAGAAGCTTTATGATGATGCTGGAGTCATTGAATCTATGAAGGTGAGAGAGAAATTATTCTCTCTTTTCAGTGAGTACATTAGCACAAACAAACTTCTTCCAGGTCCTAAAACCAGCTCCACTTCTGACGCTGCAATCTATGATGGATCTCAAGGCAACTTTAAAGCTTCTGAGAATTCATTTTCTAAAGAAAATACAGATGTATTCCGGGTACTTCAATTTTCTCTCTCATAAAATATATGTAAATTCTAGAGGAACTACAAAATCATTATGCAGAACAAGTATTATTTTGCATGATATAAGTTGTTTTACACCCTGTTATGTATTTTAATCCAGGAATTTGATTCTTTTGAAAGTGAAGAAGCTATCTCACAAAAATCACAACTTGAACTATACTTGGATGAACCAAGACTGGATAGAAAATCAAGATTAGATATATTAGCATACTGGAGAGGCAATCAATTCAGATATCCTGAAGTTGCCGCAATGGCTCGTGATATTCTAAGCATCCCTGTCTCTACAATTACTATGGATAATGCTTTTGATGCAAATGGGAGAGTGCTTGATCAATACTATAGCGCACTAAAACCTGACATACTGGAGGCTTTCATCTGCACCAGAGATTGGTTTTATGGAGAGAATGGTGTGTAAATATCTGAGGTTTTCATTTGTTATTGATATCTATTTTTCTTTTGCAATCTTCAATCCTTTCTTTCTTTCTTTTTTCATTCAGATATGACAAGAGGAACTCTAGAGGATCTTACAAAGAACATATTGGAGCTGAATGATGATGACAGAATGGAACTTCCTGAATGCTCAAATTCAGGTAACATACACTGTTGATGTGTAGTGGTGATGGTCCTGTGAATGTAAGAGGATACGCAGAGCACAAAGAACATGCTTGTATATACTAGCATCTGAATCTTTTTTGTAGTTTTTAGTTTTTATAGTATTCTGTAGCATATTTATGCATTGTTTTGACAGTATTAATTTATGTTTTCCCCTTGTTTGGATAAAATTGGTGTCATACTGTAATAATTATTTCCAGGTGAGCTTTCTTGGACATTTGAACTTTCCAGGTCTGTCTTCTGTGCTAGAACTACTCATCCTTCTACAAGCAAATCAAACTTCTCATTTTTACTTTGAAATTTTTTCTGTTTTTTATTATTTGTCAAATCTCTCCTATACATAGTCATGTGATAGCATACATGATATCTTTTTATTTCCATTTCATTTTGTTTTTTTATGAATTAAACTGATTGATCTCTTAAAAGAATTCTTCTTATATGTAATCTTACTGTGAAATATGTATTGTTTTATACTGAAATAATAATGTTAAGTTAATATTGAAAAGAGTAGTTATAGTAAAATATAGCCCTTATGCCAAGCAGACTTTATGTTTCATATCAGATTAAGGCTTCGTTTGGGATGGCTTTTTTATTGCTTTTTAAATTAGTTTTTTGGTATAAAGGTTTTAATTTTTGTACTAGAATCTGCTTTAAGAAGCAGTAAAAAAATCATCCCAAACAAAGCCTAAGGTTATGTTTGAGACAACTTTAGATATGCTTTTTTCCTACTTTCAAGAGATTTTTGTACTAATAAATAGCTTTACAAAACAATAAGAAAGCTGTCCCAAACGAAGCCTAATTCTCATCCCATGAGCAATTTTAGTAGTATCTTTCCATAAGAAGCATTTCTTTTAGGATGCCTCCAAATAGATCCAAAATTACTCAATAAGCTAATTTTAATTCACTGCACAATACTAGACTTAACAACATGGTTAAAATAATGCATGGTGGAGATAGCAAAATTACCTTTAGCCTTAGGCCTCATTTGTTTCTCCTTAGTTACGTCGTTTTCGGTTTAAATTGACAAAAATAATTACTGTGTTGTTTGTTAACACGCCTTTCACAGAATCCCTTTTCCTATATCTCCGTAATACTGCCGATCTCAAAAGGGAAAAAAAATTCCGCATATCCAAACTCCTTACTTCATTTCTTTAAACCCCGCTTATTCAAAAGGAATGCCACAACCAAACGAGGCCTTAGAGAGACCAGTAGACTCCCAAGAAACAAGATGGTTTATGTTGATAGTCTGTCATAGTGGCATAGAAATTTTCCATAAACGTGGTTAAGCAACATGAGAAATTTTTTTGGCATGAGTAGGGATCTCATTGATTATCCCACAAGACTAAAATAGAGAACATGATGTATGCAATTGGCCATGGAAGCTCTTATTAATAAGCTTAAGATAATAGAGAGGGTCCTCGAGGTAGGTAAAAAGTGTTGAGATCCATGAAGTTGGAGAAGGAACATATAACAATACAACAAAGAAATGAGGATAGAAAGCAATCTTATTTGATACCATTTGTGGAGAAAAAAAAATCTGAAGATTATCATTAATGATAACTGAAAAGAAAACATTTGAGATATATCCTTTGACATAATAAATGAAGATGAGGAAAAATCTTTTTGAGCTAATTTATGAAGCAAAAAAAAATCTTTTAATCAACTTAAGAGCTTTATGAATGCCAAGTTTAGCACATAAAAATTTGAGAGTTTTTCTAAATTTGATATCATTAAAGATATCATTTGATGTGATAATACTATCAACTTTATGACCAAGAATGATGGTGCATATCATTCTACATACAATTGGTCATAAATTTTACATTATTATAAAAAGCAATAAGCATATGGCCTATAATTTTAAAGGAATATGAGGTTTTAGGAGTAAGCACAATAGTTATTATCTTAGCACCATTTGTTTAATTTCTTTCATGAGAACGAGGGATATAAGAGAGTTAATAAAAATTTTGAGAATGATAGTCCCCAAAGAAATATAGTCATAGGGTAAAGAATTCAAGTTGTGTTAATTGAAGAAATCCTTGAAATAGTGGATAACAAAATATTATTTTTTAATGGAATGGAAGGTATTAATTAAGTAATAAAAGAGTAAATGAATTTCTTGTTGGCCTTTTTATTGATGCAAAATAAGAAACTAAGGATTTTCCTCGCTAATAGTTACCTATTTAGCTTTAACTCATGAACACATAAAGAGTGAAAGTTTGTGAAAATTTTTATTCATTCATATTCTTAGACTTCACATTTAATAGGCATAATGTCAAGCATGAAATATATATTATTTGCTCATCTCTTAGGATGTTAATATTGAAATCGAACTTGTCTACAAAGAGCCAATCTTGATTTTTGAGGGACTTTTTTAAGGGCAAAATTAGGTCCCCATTACCATCAAGCGTCCAAACATCCAATAAGATAACATTGAATTGCTAATAAAAGATCCAATAATTTCTATACCATTACCTATTGATTTAGTTTGGGGGAAAGCTAATAATGGTGATTAAAAGAGAATGATAAAAAATATTAGGAGAAAATTTATTACCAGAAAGAAGAAAGAGCTACAATCACTAAGAACCAAACATTTTATTTGATATTATTTTATTAGGTGAATTGATATATGCCAAAAGAGAAGAGATCCACTAAACTAAATTCAAAAACAACATTATTAAATTCACAAAATTTGGCTTGGGCAATAGAACTAACAACCGCCCTTTTCACTGAAAATCTACAGCTAATAAAGTTTCCTATGATGATCCAAAGGATATTTAAGTTGCTAGCAATGTAGATTAGTGTTGACCCCAAGGGAGTTATATCATGCAACTTTAATAACAAGAAATAAATGGATGATTTATGTAAATAAAGAGACTTAACTAATGGTTGTGTTATACAATTAAAGCATTAGGTTTAGTAAATGGAGGAGGAACAATAATGGTTGTGTTATATAATTAAAGGTTTTTAAAGAGGAGATGAGGAGGAGCAGAGAACAGAGAAATAGGATAAAGATGATATCTTGAAGTGGGCTGAGTTTTCTTTCAATGATTTTTGTTATGGATTTTCCCCTAATCGACATGCTGGCATATCCTTCAAATTTATAGGATAGTAAAAAAAGGAGTGTGAAATAGAGTCAAAACATTTTACCAATAGTTATTTATATAACATCGAGAAGTTGATTTTTACCATTTAAGCAAATTATACTTTCTTTGCAATATCAGTGAACATGATTTCTATGACATACACGCAGACAAAAGTGCATTTGGTTTTTGAGGTTGTAAATCCCTCAATGGTAAGTGTGATACCAATCTCAATAGCAATTCTAAAAACACCATTAGAGTCCTAATAACAAGGAGAAGATTTTGAATCTTGATATGTAATGAGATTAAAGAAAAACCATCATTCATGACTTTAAATACTAGTGTTCATTATTGAAGTTTAAGGGCTTCTCCAAAAGGAACCAAGCTTCATAGAACCATGCATAATCAAAATCCTCTCTGTAGGAAAACTATAAGCAAAAGAAATTATCATTTAAAGTGAGATATTAACCTAATGTGATTGATTTTCTTAATGGCTTACAAGGGCACCAATAAAATAATATTTTTCTAGAAGAAAATCTTACTAAGGCAATATTCCTTTCTAAAATTGGTATTCAACTCTTTATTTAAGAAGGAGACCACCTCTTCTTGGCACAATATGAAATTAACTTATAACACTGGTGGTTTGATGTGCATAACGAGCCTTATGGTTAAGGGATTTGGCATGAGGGAGAATTGCAATTTTTTGTGGAAATTATTGGTGCTTGCTATTTTTGGGAGATCAATGGGAGTTCTAAGAAATGGTAGGAGTTGGTTGCTAGAAAAGAGTTCAAGAAAGTGTGAAAAATAATCAAGATTGGGAAAAGCTTTTTAGAAGTTGAGGGTTAAACATTATTGTTAATAGAAGTCCTCTTTTTAGAAGTTGAGGGTTAAAAATTTAATAATTTATTTTTTCTCTTAATTTGTTGCTTGTTGTACTACATTCGGAGAGAGCGTAATAACAATATCTTAAAAAATCTCATTTCTTCTACGAGTTCTCTACTTACTAAAATAAAATATTATTTTGGGATCTTATATTAAGCTTTGAAAAAATAATGATCATATTATGAATCTACTCTAACATTTCCCCTTTATTCATTATGAGATCTAACTTTTTTAAGCTCTCTCTCTCTCTCTCTCTCTCTCTCTCTCTCTCTCTCTCTCTCTCTCTCCTAGACTACTTGCTTCTTAAACAATTTTATTTACTTAACAATTACATTTTTTTGAAAATAATAAATAACCAATCACAAAATACATGTCTCAAACTCATGATTTTAGAAAAAACTAGATAAGCATCTCTTAAATAGTTTGTTAAAGCATTTAGCCTCTTTTGAAGCTATATTCTCGTAATTCAATCATCCTGACAATCCAAAAAAATTTAAGAATATTAGTCTCCCTCCACCCAAAAAAAAAAAAGACTAAAGAATATCAATCCCTCCACTCGAAACCCAAGTTGTCTGCCGCTGACCCCCCTCCATTCCTCCTCTAATGTCCTCCTCAGACATATTATCTCCCTAGGATTTTCCCCTCCTTGGCCATAACCTCAATCACGCTCCCTTGATTCCTCTTTCCCCTTCCCCCAATCAATGCCTCTAAAGGAACCTTCTCCTATCTCACAACCCTTCACAAAAAATTTCCCTTGATCCTTCATGTCGTTGTCGGACAAAGTCATTCACTTCTTCGATGCTGAAGTTTCTAAGGGAGCTATAGAATGGGGTCTCTCACTGGTCCATTACTCTGTTACACGCCATCCTTTCTACGAGGATCTTCTAACTGCCATAAATCACTTATGATCACTTCAAGGTACCATACACTTGCTCTCCCTCTCAGGTAATTTCTTTTTGTTGAAATTCTCTGCCCCTGAAGACTACAACATTGATTGGTCCCATAGTTCTTCCTTGGTAAGCCATTTTTTTCTAAAAAAATGATTACCCCACTTCAACCCTATGTGAGATGAGTTTTTATCCATCCTTTTGTGGATTAAGATTGAGGTTCTCCCCTTGTCCTGGTGGAACTGAGTGTATCCGCAAAATTTCTAGTTTCATCAGTTGTCCATTAACCGTTTACAAGCTCATGTTGGATAAAATTAGGATCACTTTCTCCCGTGTCTATGTTCAAGAAAAAAATGTTTCCCCCTTATATGATGAAGTTAAAATCTTTGTGGCCAAGAAACACTAATTTTTGTAACTGATATATGATTGGAAGCCGTCAGCTTGTGAAGGTTGTGGCTCATATGTCCACACCTCAAACTTTTGCCCTAAAAAAATCTCCCAATACTCCCCTTAGAGATGTAAACAATCATATAGAAGCACTAGAGAAGGCCTAAGTGGAGAGGCCCCTCTACTGCTGCCAAAAAACCCCTCAAATAACCTCCTTCCCACCATACTAACCCTTCACCTCTAGCTCAGACATCCCTCACCCCAACCCTCCTGTTAGGAAGCAAGACCCTTGCCAATAAGCCAACTCCTATGTAATATTTTGTCTTATGAATTTAAGGTAATTTTATATTAATGATAATTAATTTTAAGTTAATTAATAATTATGAGTTTTAGAATGTCAAATGTAGAAGAAAAGTAACCAAGGTTCAAGGTATAATAAATAACAATCTAAAAACTAAAAAAAAATCCATGTTAGCGCCACAGAGCCAGGGCGCACTCGGGGCCGCATCATTAAGCTCTTGTATTTTTTTATAGATTAATATGTTTGGGCGTGTGCTGCGGTGTCGCAGATGTACCACCATGATGCCGGGAATGGGTTGCCTTGGCATCAAGTCTCATGTCAGAATATTCTAGGATAACTTAGAAGATTATCTTGAGGTGCTGCGACGTTGGGTGGATGATCGCTGCGATACTAGGTTCAGTTAGTAGATTTTAAATATTCAAAATATATAAAATCATTTTGCCAAATCATTTCCACCCGAGCCTTATTGGAGAAGAAGAGAAAAGAAGGATGAGGAGAAAGGGAAAGAGAAAGTGGAGAGAGAGGATTCAGAGTCAGAAACTCAGGATTTGTTTGTAGGACCGGTTCAGGATATTGTATAGCAGGTAGACTTCTAAATCCATATCTCTAATTTTAATTTTATTAAGTTAATAAAATGAAGTAAACAAAAATATATTTTTCTTAGATTTTACAAGTTTTCATCGATTGCTTTATTTTTTTGGTGCAATGCTGCGATTGTTTTTTCCCTCGCTGACCCCCCTCCATTCCTCCTCCAGTTTAGCCTCCTTTTTTTCCTCCTCCTTTAACTCTAATGTCCTTCTCAGACATATTATCTCCCTAGAATTTTCCCCTCCTTGGCCATAACCTCAATCATGCTCCCTTGATTCCTCCTTCCCCTTCCCCCAATCAATGCCTATAAAGGAACCTCCTCCTGTCTCACAACCCTTTCACAAAAAAAATTCCCCTGATCCTTGAATGTCGTTGTCGGACAAAGTCATTCACTTCTTCGATGCTGAAGTTTCTAAGGGAGCTCTAGAATGGGGTCTCTCATTGGTCCATTACTCTGTTACACGCCATCCTTTCTACAAGGCTCTTCTAACTGCCAAAAATCACTTATGATCACTTAAAGGTACCATACACTTTGTCTCCCTCTTAGGTGATTTCTTTTTGTTGAAATTCTTTGCCCATGAAGACTACAACATTGATTGGTCCCATAGTTCTTCCTTAGTAAGCCATTTTTTCTAAAAAGATGATTTCCCCACTTCAACCCTATGTGAGATGAGTTTTTATCCATCCCTTTGTGGATTAAGATTGAGGATCTCTTCTTGTCCTAGTGGAATTGAAAGTATCCGCAAAATTTCTAATTGCATCAGTTGTCCATTAACTATTTACAAGCTCATATTGGATAAAACTATGCTCACTTTCTCCCGTGTCTATGTTCAAGAAAAAAATGTTTCCCCCTTATATGATGAAGTTAAAATATTTGTGGCCAAGAAACACTAATTTTTGTAACTGATATATGATTAGAAGCCCTCAGCTTGTAAAGATTGTGGCTCATATGTCCACACCTCAAACTTTTGCTCTAAAAATCTCCCAATACTCTCCCTAGAGATGTAAACCATCATGTAGAAGCACTAGAGAAGGCCTAAGTGGAGAGGCCCCTCTACTGCCGCCAAAAAGCCCATCAAATAGCCTCCATCCCACCATACTAACCCTTCAACTCTAGCTCAGACATCCCTCACCCCCAACCCTCCTGTTAGGAAGCAAGACCCTTGCCAATAAGCCAACTCCAATGTAATATTTTGTCTTATGAAATCCAGGTAATTTTATATTAATGATAATTAATTTTAAGTTAATTAATAATTATGAGTTTTAGAATGTCAAATATGTAGAGGAAAAGTAACCAAGGTTCAAGGTCTAACAAATAAAAATCTAAAAACTTAAAAAAAAAAATCCATGCTGGCGCCACAGAGACAGGGCGCACTTGTGCCGCATCATTAAGCTCCTGTATTTTTTTTATAGATTAATATGTTTGGGCGTGTGCAGCGGTGCCGCAAATGTACAACCATGGTGCCGGGAATGCGTTGCATTGGCATCAAGTCTCATGTCAGAATATTTTAGGATAACTTAGAAGATTATCTTGAGGTGCTGCGACGTTGGGTAGATGATCGCTGCGACACTAGGTTCAATTAGTAGATCTTAAATATTCAAAATATATAAAATCATTTTGCCAAATCATTTCCACCCGAGCCTTATTGGAGAAGAAGAGAAAAGAAGGACAAGGAGAAAGGGAAAGATAAATTGGAGAGAGAGGATTCAGAGGCAGAAACTCAGGATTTGTCTGTAGGACTGGTTCAGGATATTATAGAGCAGTTAGACTTCTAAATCCATATCTCTAATTTTAATTTTAGTAAGTTAATAAAATGAAGTAAACAAAAATATATTTTTCTTAGATTTTACAAGTTTTCATCGATTGCTTTATTTTTTTGGTGCAATGCTGCGATTGTTTTTTCCCACCTACTTCTTATTGGTTATGTGCACATGTTGTGTTTTGAGGAGCTTTGGTGTCATCAGCTTTGGAACAATTTATGATTCATGGACAATAATGAATTCTCCTACTTCTAGGGCTTCTCTCCCTTGAATGATCGCTCTAGCATTTTTTTATGGCCATTTTGGCAACCAAGGGGAATTTTGCTCCTATGATTACCACATGATTGTTGATTGTATTTTTTGCACATTCAGAGGCCTTTTGTGTTTAGATTTCATTTTTGTTTCTTTTTAGGCATTACACTGTTTGTTGCAGCTCATTATAATTCATTTTCCTCTTAATTTGTAATGTGATATTTTACTCTTTGTAATTATTTACTTTGTGATTGAATTGAGCTTTGCTCCTCATTTTCAAAAAAAGAAAAAGAAAAAGAGATTTTAGAAAAATAACCTCCTCCACTTTTATCACTTGTAATAGTTGTTTGGTTGGTTGAAAAATGAATACAATGTAAAAGAAATGCATTGTATTTGAAATATTTTTGAATTTGTTTGAATGAATGTAAAATAAATACATAAATTTTTAATTTTGTTTGGTTTGAAATAAAATTAATGCAATGTAAAATCTAAAAATAAGGTGGTCGATAGTGGTAACAGGTGGTGGTAGCAACCAACAACGTCGCTGGGATAGTGGCTATCGTCGGTTGTCGACTGTGGTGTCATTGGAGGTCAGTGGCGAGTCAAGCGGGGCGATGGTAGGTGGTGATGGTGGTGGCTGTAGGCGATAGTGGTGGAGGGTGGCGGTGGTTGATAGCCAACAGTGGTGGCAATCTGTAGTGGCTGACGATGGTGGCAATCATCGACGGATGGCAGTGGCTACAACCGAAGATGATGATAGTCAATAAAGTTACAGTGTATTTGAAAATCTCTAAAATTAGAGGAATTTCAAATACAAAAAAATGAAATTGAATTCCAAATATACTAAAATTTTGCACTACATTTTATTTACTTCAAATCAAACACTTATTTTCTCCAAATTTTTATATGTAGATTACTTTAGATACTTTCACTTCAAATCAAATGTCCTCTCCCCAAAGCCACAAACTATTTCATCCACTATAAGCAAAAGTTAGTTCTTCCCAATCAGCAAGCACTGTTTGCCTCGTCAGCCGACGACTTCACAGCGTCTCGAATAAAATTTTGGTGGATAAAAAGGAGCGTCTTTCCGCTTTGCTTCCGCATTTCTTTGCATCTCCTCGTAATTCCGATTAAGCTAGGTTTTTCTCTTGCTCAACTCTCTACCATCTCCTTTAAGGCCATGGTTCCTACAGCCCGGTGAAGGAAACGTACGATCACCTTTAGCCGTCGGATCTAGTTGCCCAATTTATCCTCCACATCGACCACTGCTCCTAGGTGAGATCCCTCTCAGCGTTTCGGATTCCTTGATCATGTAATGGTTTCCCTGATCCGATATTTTTTTCACAAATCACCGTAAAGGGGAGGAGCCCTAATTTAGAAAATTGTTTTTGGTGGATCGAGTTCTAGATTTGACTTGTTGATTCTTTGCTTATGTTTAGGTTTAGAATCGTTTTAAAAATGGGGGCACTGGTATCGAGATTCTGGTTCATGCTGTTTCCGGCTAAGGAGTACAAAATCGTCGTTGTAGGGTTGGATAATGCTGGAAAGACAACGACGCTCTACAAATTGCATTTGGGGGAGGTCGTCACCACGAACCCTACGGTTGGTAGTAATGTGGAAGAGGTTGTTTACAAGAACATACGGTTTGAGGTTTGTATCTGATCGATTTTCTATTCCATCTTCTATATATTTGCTTCTGTATTTAATTGTTTTGCCAGTTAGCAAAACATTCATGGAATGATTATGGGTTCGAGATTTAGTCATAGGCTCTCTTTGCTTGCATAGTTCAAGTGATTGCGAATTAGTTTAGTGAATATAATATTTTGACTTAGGAACTCTCCGTTACTTGAATTGTTTAATTTTTTGCTTGGTACGACTTTTTATAGCCACTGAAATTTAAACTGCTGCTCAATGGAGATTATGCTTCATTGTTCCCTTGGATTGTTAGATATTTTTTTGTGATGGAGTTTATGAGATGACAGTACTTATGGGATGCTTGGTTGCTATTATGGTTACATGAACATGGATTTATGTAATCTTTCTGATACTCAAATTCTCATATATCTTTGGCTCTAATCCTGAGAAACCTTTTGGAAAGATGTTTAGATTAGTAGTTATAGTGTCATTAATCATGCACTTAGGCTAGAATAAAACAATTATACAACTATTGAACAAAAACAGTCTTGAGCAAGGAAGTTACAAAAGGATTAATCCAACACTGTTTAGGGGATTAAATAGTTAGTTTGCTGCTAATTATTGGATAATGATTATTTGTAACTAAGACTGGCATTTCTTTTGAATTCCTGATGAAACTTTTCTTAGTTTAGAATCATTGCTGAACTATCTTTTTTTTTATTCTTAAAACATTAAATGCTGATCATAAATACTGGAAATTTAGATTTTGAAACCTTTTTGCTAACCCATCCTCTTTCTCTCCTTCCCACTATTTGGGATCTTGGATGCGCCATCATTTCTTCATATGCAAATCATATTACATAATGTAAACATCTTAATGCCATATCTTTGGTGAGAGTAAGCATTATAAAATATAATTTTCATGGAAGGCACTCTCACCCGATAGGGTTTAATCTTGTACGAAATAGTTTAATTAGATATTCTAATTATGTAGAAGTGGTTGTCTTTCACTTAGATGTTTAAGCTTATTTGTTGAAAATGATACTAACTACTTAAGCTTGTTAGTAGGTTGGGTTCATATGAATTTGATCTTATCCAAGATGGATCAAGATTTTGTTGTAAATGTGTCAACATATAGATTGCATTTTTGCTAACTCGTATTCAAGAGAGGATTCCTTTTAAGTTTTTATGCCACACTTTTGGGTGACCATAAAACCCATGGTTTTTTGCGACAGGGGTCTATGTGCTAATCCATATGCTATTTAGGGATTGTTGACATCAACAAAAGGTATGAATAATGGTAAAGTAGCGTTGATGGCGGTTACAATTTGGTGGAGTAACAGTCTAGTGGTAGCAATAGCAACATGGGTGGTCACTTTGCAACTTGTGGGCAACAAGTACAAAACAAATGTGAAGCCACAACAGCATTGAAAAATGAAAAATGATGTGAGTGAAGTTGGTGGGCAATGATGAAGAGAAAAAAGTAATATGATTGAATGCTTCAAATGATTGCATTAGTGTCAATGGTTACAAGACAACAAAAGAATTATTAAATTAGGGGAAGAAGGTCCACAACCTTGAAATGAAAACAATTATATTATTTTTAAATTGGGTCTTGAAACACATGTCATTCCATTTTTTAGGTTAGATTTTGAATATGGTAATTGGCTTACCGAATGTGGCAGTTGATTTCATGTTTGAATGGAGTTTGTCAAAACCCATCTTGTCAACAAGCCCAATTCATCTCCTAGTTCTTACTTCATAAGAAATCATATTATCTTAAAATTTCAAGTAGGCTTTTGTAATTGAGGAATGTGCTGCTTTTGTTGTCTAAGGTTCTCTCACTTATTAATGAGCAAAGTTGAGTGTCAAGCACTCCATTTTGTTTTGAGCTATATTTCTTATGTATGATGCTTGATTGATGATATTGGTTTTCAATTTGAAAGGGAGTGAGAGTTCATATGGAAAATTTTGAAGTTTAGAGGAAAATAGCGAGGACATGTTGGTTTGCATTTATATGCTAGTGATTGGCCTTCACCCTTGATCTTATAACTCTTGGGTCATGTTTTTGTGTTGGCCCAAGGTGTTTTTACCGGTGATCTGCCACCATAAGAATATTAAAACCACTTTAATGCATGTATTTATAGTTTTATATCTATGATTTTCTAAGCATTCATATTGTTTGATTTGATTCCATAGACACAAACGACTTTAGGTTTCTTATGAATAAGCAACTGTTGCTTTGAAAGTTATGGTATTTGTATTTCGCTTGCCTATCCAGAGTTCGCACGTAATTTAGTTTTTTATTTGGTTTGATATTTTAATTCCTTTTTATTTCCTATTAATTCATTCCCCTAATAAATATTTTACTATAATATAGCTTAATTTTAGAATAAATCATCATTTAATTTTTTTCTTTAGTTGCTTTATAATTGGCTTGACAATGATCCATCCAACATGAAAGTTGAATTGATGGTCAGTTCCACAACTGGATAAATATCTTGAAATGTATTAAAAATTATTCTTCCACCAAAGTTCTTTGAAGACATGACTATCTTTATCTGTAGCAGTATATTTTGAAATTAATATTTATTTTTTTGCAGGATTCTTGATCGAGGTTATAGTTAAGTGGCAAAATGAGTTTTGTTTTTGTAATAATTGTAAATACGGATGTGCATTAGTTATGTGAGATAAACCTTTGTGTTTGAAAGGATCTCAAGGTTGCAGACCACTTATGCATGGTGGCATATAATGCATTTTGGATGGGAGGGTCATTTTCTCTAATAGTGCAAACATACTATTTTTTTTCGACTGCTTCTGAAAGATTAGCCATTTCCCCTTGTAGAGACTACATATGTCCCATCCTAAAAGATGTCGTGCCTTAATTTGGTTGAGCTTACTATGTTTTTTTTCCTATTTCTGTAGTCTAATGCGTGAAGTGTAGGTGCTAAACCATGCGATGGGTAAGTATCTGAAGCTTGTTTTTAATATCATCACTTTAACCTTATCTAAATATCTGGAGGTCGTTTGCTATATGTGCTGTTAAATCTATTTAGTAGCATTGGAGTATGCAAAACAAAGCCTTTTGTCTCTTTTATTTGAAATTTGAATAGGGGGAAGACTGATGTACCTTCAAAAATTGTCATCTCCGTTTTAAATTAACAAAATTCTGAATCGTATTTTTGAATTTATGGGAAATTGGGGAGTTTGTGGTATAGAAGTATGAAAAAATTAGAACAATCACTTGATACTGATTCATTTTTAATGAATAAAAAAAAGCATCTACAGTTTAAATGGTCTATATTGTTTAATCTGTTTTAATAATGAAGGTGTCCAAAGCAATATAAAAGCATAAATCTAGTTCAGAGACTATATGATCTTGAATCATGATCCATAGGTTGGTGAAGCTTATTTATTTATTTGTTTACTGATGAAAAAGCTGGGTAAACCTTCCAAAGATGATTATAAAGGAAACTGAGAAATACAAAAAAATAATCAAACTAATGAGGTAAAATTAAGAAAAAACTAGAAAAGTGCCTTAGAGTAGAAGGAAAGTGAATCGCCTCCATGAAATCATTGATTTTTTTCTAGCTCTTCCCATTTGTGTTGTCGATCCGGAAGTAAACAAGATTAAAATGTTAAATTGATGTTTCTTCTCCTTCTTGTTTGAAAAATATCTAGCATTAATTTCATTTCAAATGATATAATTGAAATAAAGAGATGACATCCCAAGATCCCTAGAATTATTCTAGATATAAACGTTTCTAGAAGAAGAGAAAGCGAATCAAAGCTAACAATAGGGGATGAAATGCTGAAAAGATTATAAAGGCTCTTTCAAAAACTAGAGATGTTGAACATCCAAAGAAAGCATGAAAATCATCTTCCAGCTTTATCCTTACACTTATCACAGATAGCAAAGTTGATAATTACTTTGCAATGCGGACAGACTTTGCAATGAATTTTCCTCATATAAAGAAACCAAACAAGAATCATTATTTTGAGAGTAGTAATATACTTTCAAATGTGAGAGAAAATGGGTGTGAGAACACTCCATCATGAATTAGTAGGAGATGACAAAGAAAATATAATTAGGAGAAGGTAGCCAATAAGGGATATCCCTATCGTAATCTAGCTAAAACCTATTGATATGAGATAGGGAAGCTTTTGCTATCAATGGGGTGAAAAGGAATAATCTTTCTCCATAACCGATACCAACCACAGCTAGTTGAATAGGAGTGGAACATAATTATTATAATTTATAACAAAGTGAAGATATCATTGAATTGAGTAGCAAGGGATCAATCGTTAATACATTTGTCCTTAACAAAAGCTAATGCTTTTACCATCATGAAATTTCCAATAGATGTTTTGTAAAGTGACCAATAGCTTTAGAAACTCCTTTAATAAAGTTGGAGCATCCGAGACATTACTGGACCAAAAATCCAAGAAGTCAAGGTACTAAAATGCTTGTTATGGATGATAGTGCCAATAACGTAATCATTGTTTGGTTGCATAGATTTCCAAATGCATTTGTCTAGAAGGTACAAGTTCAACATATCAAGACCTCCTTTATCTTTAGGCCTACAAATGTTCTTCCACTTGATGAGATTTAGGCCACCACTATCTTTTTTTACTCTTCCAAAAAAGTTTCTTCTAATACCATCAATTATTTTTTTCACTCAATTAGGATTCCAAAGGAGAAGTAATAGTAGAGAGTAATAGAGGAGAGCATTGAATCTATAAGTACATTCATACTACCTTTAGAAAGGAAGTTACCTTTCCAAAAAGCGAGTTTTGACTGATCTTTACTATGAAAAGATGCCTAAAAACACGCTGAAGATTTTTAGAGCCCAAAGGAATGCTTTAAAGCACTTGAATTAGAGAGTTCAAAAGAACAACTCAAAATATCAGCAAGAGCCAGGAGGGGTATCCTTGCTAGACAACTTACTAAGGTAAATCCAAGAAGATTTGGAGAAGTTAATTCTGAGACCAAAGACTTCATCAAAGATATTTTAAATATTCTTGAGAAACTTGGATTGAAAGGGAGAAGCTCCACAAAATAGTAGTGTTGCCTGCAAATGAACGACTAGGTGGAATCCATACTCATCACGTCTTTCAAATTTCAGACACATTATAAATTGGCAGGCAATAGCTTCATTTAAAACAGTTAAAAATTCTGCACAATACAACCTTCTGAATTTTATCATATCATTTTGCTCTTCGAAATAACTTGTCCGACATATTTAGCATATTTATTTTGATCAGGTGGCATAATATGTTATCACATCATGTATTTTGTCGATAATCTCTTTTTTTCTTTGTAAGTGCCCAAACATGAAGAATAAGAAAGCATTAGAAAGGTTTTGAGCCTCTTCTATCAACATAGCTAATTCTGAACCTAATGCGTCAAAGCTTGAGATACGTTTTGAACCTTCATTAAACCTGGCTAGTCTTATGCCCACAGATCATTCCTTTTATTTTACATTTGCAAGATAAGGATATTATTATTCATGCATTGGTTATTTGTTCTTTTTCTGCAATACCATGAACTTACAAAACAGAGGTGACTTGAGCATGTACAACTGAGAGAAGTGAAAAGGCAATGTATGATGGTGGTGTTATGATTAACTTGAAAGGGCTAGGAAGAATGAGTTGGCCGAAGCTCCCGTGGTAAAGAGTTGCAATATTAAAAACAACTAGCTAAAAAGGAAGCAACTAGAAAAGCAGCTTTAATATGCAAAGGGGCTATTTGAGGATTTGTCATTGCTATTGGATGCTTTAAATATATTTTTCCCTAGGGTTCAATTTTTTCTTTTTCATGCCTTGTTTGATGTTTTCTGAAGTTTACCTAGATTAAGAGGGCTCTAGCTGGCGGTTAGGGATTTGGGATAGCCGGATCTCCATTTCCAATGAAAGATCCAATCATATCTTGCATTTCTCTTTGTAGTTCTTTCAATAAAAAATTATTTTTGGGTGTTCCTCTTCCAATTTTTGCATTTCTCTTGATGATTTTGCTGAAAGTACATCAACTTCCTTATAAATTGGTATCAAAGCATAGATCCGGGTACCTATGGTGGGGAGAGAAAGGTAGAAGTGTTGGAAGGGGAGTCGGACAATTGAAATTTGATGTTGCAGAAAAGATTTCAGATTCTGACAATTAATTTTCACCTGTCTATGAGAAGTTTGATGGGAAGTTTGCCATCATAGAGGAAATGATGAGGAAGATGCTCGAGTTTCAAACCAAAATGGCAACGTCAAAAGCGAAGGGAGCCACCAGCGGTCAAGGGAGTGGGGAAAATTCTAATTTGATAAGGAGAGGGGAAGATCAGGAGGTGGAGATTTTAGGAGGAGAGAGAATGCCTCCCTTGGAGCCTATTCCTAGGAAGGAGACAAGTAGAGAGTATGGGGAAAGGCGTGAGTATGTTGGGTATGAGCGAATGGGTGCTAAATTTGAAAGGGAGAAGAAATGCAAAAAAGGCTGTTTGAGGATTTGTCATGCTATTGGATGCTTTAAATATGTTTTTCCTTAAGGTTCAGCTTTTTATTTTTCATGTTTTGTTTGACATTTTTTGAAGTTTATGTAGGTTAAGAGGCTCTAGCCGGCGGTTAGGGATTTGGGATAGTCGGATATCCCTCTCCAATTGAAGATCTAATTGTATCTTGCATTTCTCTTCATAGTTTTTCAATAAAAATAATTTTTGGGTGCTCCTCTTCCCAATTTTCGTGTTTCACTCATTGATTTTGCTGAAAGCATGTCCACTTCCTGGTGGTGGAAAGAAGGGTGGTGATCAAGGGAGATGCACGGTTATCCAAAGCCATGGTATATCTCAAAATCATGGTGAGGACCATACAGGAGGTGGGAGTAGTATTTTTGGTGGAGCTACAAAGCTTAGAGGGAATTAGATTGATGGAGGGGGGAGATATCCCTCTTTCAGTACATTCACTTATACAACAATTCAGTGTGTTCTTTCAACTGAGGGATTGTCATCACCGAGGGAGTAGAAGCAATCACCTTAAGGGAGGGGGTGTCACCGATTGGTGTCAGGCCTTGCCGCTATCCTAAAATCTAGAAAGATGAGATTTAGAAGTTGATTCAGGAGATGCTGGAATAATGGATCATCATGCAAGCGTGATCCTTTTTTAGCCCAAATTTACTGGTTAAGAAGAATGGAGTTTGAGATTCTTTGTGGACTATTGGGCCCTGAAAAAGGAAATTGGGTCAGACAAATTTCCTATTCTGATGATAGATGAGTTGCTGGATAAGCTATATAGACTAGTGATATTCACGAAGATGGATCTAAAGTTTAGATACCATCAGATCAGGATGAGAGAGAACGATGTCTCAAAGACTGCATTCAAGACACATGAGAGACACTTCGAGTTCTTGGTGAGGCTGTTTGGTTTCACCAATGCCCCTGCTACATTCCACTCCCTCATGACAAGTTGTTCCTACCATATTCGAACATACCTCAGGAAATTTATATTGGTTTTCTTTGATGACATCCTGGTATACAGTAGATCGGAGATGAGCATTTGGAGCACTTGAAGGTGGTGTTGGAGGTGTTATAGAAGCATCAGCTGCAGGCCAACTTGATGAAGTGTTGCTTTTCAAAGCCTAGTATGGGGTACTTAGGGTACATGGTATTTCAGGAGGGGGTGAATGTTGAACAGGCCAAGATTGAGGCTATGCTGAAAGCAACAGATGTGGATGGTCATTGTGTTAGCTATTCAAAAGTGATGATCTTACTTGCTGGGCCGACATTTCATCATCAGGACAGATTAGAGGAGCTTGAAGTACATGTTAGAGCAGAGGATGGTGATCAAAGAACATCAGATCTGGATGTCAAAGTTGTTGGGATATGATTTTGAGATCTAGTATAAGCCAAGGCTAGAAAATAGACGACTGATGCCTTATCCAGATACGTGGTGGAGCTCCAGGTGTTGGCCATTTTGGTACCATTGATGTTGGATTGGGGGGCTATTAAGGAGGAGAGAGTACAAGATGAGGAGCTGAAGGGGATTAGGGTATATCTGCGGAGAGATGAGAGTAGTCATCCGAGCCACTCTAGAGGGGAGAGATTGCTATGCCAGGGGAAATTTATGTTGCCACGGATCTCAGTCCATATTTCTCACCTTCTGCAGGATTTCCACAAGAACGTTGTTGGGGGTCATTTAGGCAGAGTTATATTGGAAGGGGATGCATAAGGATATGGAGGAGATGACGGCTAGATGCGAGGCATGTTAGAGGAGCAATTACATGGCCATGGCTCCGGTAGGATTACTGCGACCTCTAGCTCTTCCGGATAGAGTGTGGGAGGAGATTATGATGGATTTTATTGACGGGCTACACAGGTTCAAGGGTATACAATGATTTTGGTGGTGGTGAACAAATTTGGAAAGTATGCTCATTTTATTCCCCTACAACATCAGTACACTACAGTGATAGTAGTAGCAACGTTCATCAAATAGATGGTCAAATTGTATGAGATACTGGAATCGATAGTGTCCTACCGAGATAAGGTGTTCCTTAGTCATTTTTGGAGGGAATTGTTTAGGATGCACGGGACAATTTTGGCAGGGGGTATTGATGGGTCTTTCTAATATCATTGCTAGGAGGGAAGAATTCAAATGCACAGGGGCTGTTTGGGGATTTGTTATGCTATTGGACTCTTTAAATATATTTTTTCTCAGGTTCAACCTTTTTTTAACATCTTGTTTGCTATTTTCGAGTGATGGTCAAATAGATGGGGATATTATCAGCAGAATTCAAGTTGGATGGTTGAAGTGGAGGAATGCATCGGGCTTGTTGTGTGATTTGGAAAAGTACCCCTCAAACTCAAGGGAAAATTCTATAAGATGGTGGTGAGGCCTGCAATGCTTTATGGTGTCGAATGTTGGCCATTAAAAGAGAAGCAGGAGTGGGGAAACTCTAATCCGATAAGGAGAGGGGAAGATAGGGAAGTGGAGATTTTAGAAGGAGAAGAGAGAATGCTTCTTTGGAGCCTATTCTTAGGGAGGAGACTATTAGAAAGTATGGGGAAAGGCGTGAGGATGTTGGGTATGTGCGAAGGAATGCAGAATTTGGAAGGGAAAACATATTAAATGCAAAAAGGCTATTTGAGGATTTGTCATGCTATTGGATAATTTTAATATATTTTTCCCTAGGGTTAGCTTTTTTATTTTTCATGTCTAGTTTGATGTTTGTTGAAGTTTACCTTGGTTAAGAGAGCTCTAGTCGGCGGTTAAGGATTTGGGATAGCCGGATCTCCCTCTCCAATTGAAGATCCAATTGTATCTTGCATTTTTCTTCATAGTTCTTTCAATAAAAATTATTTTTGGGTGTTCCTATTCCCAATTTTCGTGTTCCGCTCATTGATTTTGCTGAAAACGAATCTTTCTTTTAAGTTTTCTTTTGAAACTTTCTGTACTTCTTTTTTGTGATGCTATTATTTATTCATTTTTAGATTTTTCTATCTGCTGCTTTGGTTCCCTCTTATTCCTATTCTATCCCTTTTCCTTTCTTTTGTTTATTTCTATATTTTTAAATAGAAGACATAAATGTTGCAGGAAATGGAAAAGACTTTAATTAACAATTGAAAGATGAAAGGAGAATAGAATCAACTGACTCATTGTTTCTCGACTCCTTTGGTTAATGACAACTCTCATGCCGGTTATTATTCTTGTTAATGTGCACTTCACCCACTCTGGTCTTAGCAATGACTGTCTTCGTCATGGGTTCATGGCCCTATGAGTTTTCAATACCTGACGGATCACTTTGCTTGTTCATTGTTATTCAGCTGCATCTTTAGTTTTGATTGTTCTTTGTGCAGAATGTAATAGTTATTTGCAAATGAGAAGCTTAGAATGGTAATGATAATGTAGTTTAATTAAGAAAAATATTATTTTTGCAGTGAACCATTTAAGCAAAGTCAATTTAGAGGGTGCAAGAATGTTTAGACACCTGATAGGAAGAAAGGGTTCTGCCCATAGCTTAATGGCGATTAACCAGTTCTTTATTATTAGCTTCATATTATTATTATTATTATTATTATTATTTATTAGCTTCAGTTTATTCACCTATCGTACGGGATTATTATATTTACCTTGCTGTTAAAGTATCAAAGCTGAATGTACTAATCTTTCAAATCCAAGAAGAAATGAAATTCAACCCTGACAACGCTACAAATCATACAGAATTGATTCAACTTTTTTGAACAGTTGCGCAAAAACAACATATCCAACCAATGGAATTGTGAATGCTGGTGTTTCATGCATTGATGGACATTTCAATATTAAAATATTTTCCGATGCTATGCTAGTTCAGTTGAAGATATGAGTTTACTTCAGGATATTGCATCTTTGTTTAAAAAAATCTAATTACATAGAAAAGCAAGAAACATTTTATTTTTAACTAGATCTAGCGCTAACATTGATCTATGGCTCATTTTACTTGCAAAATTATAGGGTATAAAACTCTTTAGTTTGGTTTCCTGTTCCTCAAACCCCATGACTTTATATTGCAACAATTGTATCACCATCTACATAGTTAAAATCCTTATTTTGAAGTAGATAGTCATTTCATACGGGATATTGTCTGTTTCAAGTAAATTGCTAATAATTTCTCCAATTCAAAACAAGTGGTGGATATTTTTTCCAAAGCTCTAGGGCGCCTACTTTTTTCTCATTTATGTAACAAGCCAGATTTAATAGATACATATGCTCTTCTTTTGAAGGGAGTGTTGATTATTACGTAGTGTAAACCTACCTAATATTTTAGAAGAACTTTTTGTTTGTATAAAGTTGAGAGTGAAATGAGTTTTGAGCAAGCGACTGATCATTCCTGGTTTTACTAATCCAAATGCATGAACCATCCGATTGAAAAGCTTGGGCTGCAAGTCACTGAGTTGATTGATGCAACCATTGGGACTGTCAGTCTCCTTAGCTAAAATTTAACCATGAAAGATAGCACTTGTCTTTTTTTGCTTTTTTTTTTTTAGGATGGTTAGGGGATTTGAGCCCGGGTGAGATGGGAGGAATTTCTTTAGTCAACCACTCGGCCTCAGACCCAATCTCGTCTTTTGTTGCTTTAGGAGTGCTATTTTTTGCCACGGCAATTTCATTGATTGGACATCCTTGATAAGGAATTGTTTTCTTAACGCTGAGACTAAATTGTTGGCTATGGCTTGTGAGAATGATGGTTATAGAGCAATGAGCATGGATAGACAGTCAGTTGATACCTAAATTCTTTCTAGTTTCTTATGAAAATCTTTGTATTTCTTACCTAGCTTTCCTGTTGCCGGCTTGGTATTTGACTTCCAGTAATTTTTGTCCTGCTATCTGTGTACATTCTGCGATAATATCTTAGTTCTTATGAATCAAGAGATTGGAAGAATACGCTTTATCAACCTCAGTTCTTTATCATATTCATTTCGTTGGATCAATTTTCTCTCTACTGCAACCCAGGTGTGGGATCTCGGTGGGCAAGACAGGCTAAGAACTTCATGGGCGACATACTTCAGAGGCACTCATGCCGTGATCGTGGTGATCGACAGCACGGACCGGGCACGAATCTCCATAATGAAGGATGAGCTCTTTCGACTGCTACGGCATGATGACCTCGAGCATTCCGTCGTGCTCGTCTTCGCAAACAAACAGGATCTCAAGGAAGCAATGTCTCCAGCTGAGATCACTGATGCCCTTTCGCTCCATAGCATAAAGAAACATGACTGGCACATACAGGCCTGCTGCGCCCTCACCGGCGAGGGGCTATACGACGGCCTTGGCTGGATTGCTCAGCGAGTCACCACCGCTGCCCCTGCCCAGCCAACCACTTCTTGATCTGTAAGTCTGTTAGTGGCTCAGTGTATGCGTGCATAGAAATCAACTATTAACTCTATGGAGATTCCCAAATATAACTTGAATCCCTTCAATGTGTTTTTTTACTTGTTGAGATAATTTGAATATTTCACATGACCATTATTTTGGGAGGAAAGGGAAAGAAATTGTATGCAGTTCATAAGCTAACGCTCACTTAAACGTTTGTTTCAGCTTCAAGTTTCATCTACTGAATAATATAGTTGTTGAAGGAAAAGTGATCATCTGTTTCCTTACAGTGGTGCTTGTATTATTGTGGCTTTTACAAATTTCAACTGTAAAATTCTTATTTCAAGTAGTTCTTTGCATATAGTAAAATCCTTGTTTTTGATAACCTATTTGCTTGTCATTAGGTTTATTTTAAAATGAGTGGAGATTTTGGTTGTTCAAAGTAAATTTAGGCTTCGTTTGAGACTGTTTTTTACTGTTTCTTAAAGCAGCTTAAGAAAAATCACTATTGCTTGTCACCCTAGTTCCTGGCAATCTTCGCTCAACGCCGCCATTGTATGACATTCTCGCCTCTGGTTTTGCCAGGCTAAGTTATCACTAGAGGTCGCCATTAGTCATAATTGTTGTCGGCCATCGACCATGGTTATTATTAAGTTTTATATTGTATTTATTTTACTTCAATTTAAATTAAAAAATAATTATCTATATTTATTTTATACTAATTCAAATAACTATAAATATTTAAAATATTATGTTTTATTTCACTGTGTACTTCCTTTTCAGCGGTTCACTGAATTTTTGTCCATGCTCCCCAACCTTTTATCTTTTAATTTATAAATACTTCACAGCTGGATATACCTTTTGAAATGGAGTACACGTGACAGTTTGCATTGGGACTAACGGCCATGCGGGCTGCACGTGGCAACTGTAAAAGATGGATAAACGTTTCTATCTAATTAAATAAAGGAAAGCTTCACATTATTATTTAAAAATTGAAAATGTCTTAATTGGTACAAATATAAATATACTAAAAAATTATAATTTTTATTATTGAATAGGATTTATATTCATATTAATTTTGAATGCAAAATATATTTAAGTAAATAAATCTGAGAAGTTATATATTATTTTGATATGACTAATATATTTAAAAAATGAGCAATAATTTTAAACTTAAAAATAGTTATTATAAATTTATTAGTTTTGCCGTTGTATTTTAATAATTATTATCGTAAAGGTAACGCTAAAGTTTAGTGAATGGATGAGAAAATAATTTTCTCTTTTAAATCAAAATACATTCATAAATCATAATCATAATTGATCATTATAGATTAAGTGTTGTTGCGTTCAGGAGTATTCGCGGCGGTAGAGAAATATAAGATTTAACGTCTTAGCGTTGTACGAAAATCCGGCACGCAATCAAATAAGTGAGAGAGGGTCTAGCATTTATGAGACACCAAGATTTTTACGTGGAAAACCCCTGAAAAAAGGGGGAAAACCACGGGGCCTAGCCCAGTTTGAATGAATCCACTAGTATTGCTTATTATTTTCATACAATTTTTTAGAATTTTTTATACTGAGAAATTATTTTTATAATCAAATATATTAATATGTGATAGTTTTTTGAAAGTAATTGTTCAAATTTTAAAAGAAAAATATATTTATAACATCCATAACAACTTAAAAAAAATTTATTTTTTTGCAACAACTTAAAAATCATATTTACAAAATGTTTTAGTTGTTTCAAATACAACCTAAATGATTAAATTTATAAATAGTAAATTAATATGCAAATGTATATCAAATAATTGATAAATTTAGTTGTCATAATTAATTAATTATTATAATTTTATGTCCTAAAATATTTATAAATTTAGTAGTGATAGTTGAACTTATGAAATTAAAGTCTTCTTATAAATTCATGACTATGCTTCTAAAATAAAAATAAATAAATTCAATAAATTAGAGGTTAGTACTTAGTAACAAAATTATGAAATTAAAATTTTCTCATAACTAAAAAAAATAAATTCAGATCCTATAATAAATTAGGTTTTTTTTTCTTTACACTGCTCCCCCCAAAACAAAAGCGCAATCTCGCACTATTGGAAGTCTCACTGCGCCTCCACTCGATCACCGTCGTCGTCGGCGACGACGAGATGTCGGCACACTTTACTGCCTTCGCGCGACCTAACTTCTTTTGCATGTCGTTCCACCCATGGCGTTTTGACGGAGAGAGGTTTAGTCGCTCCATCATCAGGGCCTCCTCCCCCCCTTCCTCCGATGTCGGTGATTCATACCTCCATATGTGGAAGAAGGCGGTGGAGCGCGAGCGGAAGTCCCAGGAATTCATCAAGCTCGCCGAAGGCTCTAAAGAGCCGCCTCATGTGGTGGTGGAAAACAAAGAGACGGTGGAGCAGAAGACGGAGCTCTTCAACAAGATCCTTGAGGTTCCCAAAGAGGAAAGAGATCGCGTGCAGCGCTTGCAGGTCATCGACCGCGCTTCTGCCGCCATTTCGGCGGCTCGAGCCTTCCTGAGGGATTCGCCTCCACCTAAGCTTCCCTCGGATGAGCCACATGGATCGAAATCCGATGGTGGCTTAGGTCGTCGTGAAGTGGTGAGGGAAATCGTAGTATCAGTTCCTGAGAATCAAGGTGATTTTAGCTACTTCTCTAAGGGGATGCTTGATAACATTTTTTTTTTTCATGGTCGGCTCGGGATGTTTATGGCTTTTGTCTTGCATTGCCCTTGGAGAATATGATCTAATATATATTTAGATAAGTGGAGTGTTCTTTGTTTTGAAGATGCCATTACATTGCATGATTTGATAAATTACCATCCTAGAATTGCTTTCAAGAACTGATCTGCGTTACAGTGCATGAAGGCCTGTGAGTTTATAGGACGTGTTTTTGGTATATTGTTAACTAAACTGATAAACCCTTTTTTTGGGGGATTTTAGGAATCCTGTTGGAAAAACAATCCAAATTTTAGCTTCTAAATTTCATAAAACTAACTTCAGAACTCTTCAAACTATGTTCTTTTATAAAAAATTCTTGTAATATTTTTTTGTACTTATTTTGTGTAAGTTTTTGGCATCCACACTTTTGAATCTTGTTTCTTGTTAATCACTTTATTCAAGATAACTTTTTTTCATTTTCACATGGCGGAAACCATGATTATTATCCCACCTATAGATCTGCCTAAGGAGAGAAGTATATCTGGTGATGTTGGAAGGGCTGTTCTTGCTTCTTCTTCCCATAAATAGAATGTTGCACATTTAAATGTGCTTGTCATTTAACCCCTTTTTTTTGGCTAATGATACAAGAAGACCTTACAGCAAAGCTGAAAATGGTAATAAAGAATAAATATGTCAAAAACTTTCTAATGTGGAAATTGGTTGCATGATAAAGATAAAGGCTTCGTTTGGGATGGCTTTCTTCCTGCTTAAAGCTTTACTAGAAAATTATTTTAAGAAGCAGTAAGAAAGCTGCCCCAAACGAGAAGACAAAATGACAAATAGAATATGTTATGGACTTGAAGTGTTAGCATGATCTCATATCCGGTGAAATCTAAAGCAGATGGAATTGCATTGTTGATCAAATAAATAAATTTAGATGAGCTCTAACAAAATTTTTTTCAAACTGTGAAAAGATAAGATTTCTCATATCGTAATTGCTTTTAATCGATTAACATTATTTACTTTCATCCACTGCATCAACTGTTCTAATTTCCAGGATGAGCTCCATTTTCCCACCTTGAATTTTCATCAACTTAACCAATATTATTACGCATGATTTCATTTTTTTTTCTGAAACAGGAACTTCTGGGAGGGGAACTCCAGGTCCAGATTTTTGGTCATGGTCTCCCCCAGTTGATAACAGAAGTCAATTGAGTGATAATGCCACAAGCTTACATCCATCCTCACAATTAAATCCACCTCCAAATGCATCTTATTCTGTCATGGAAATGGAGCTGTCTGCTGATATCTTGCCGCTTCCTTTTGAGAGTACTTTACTTGAGAACCAACACGTACCTCTGCTTCCACCTCTTCAATCAGTTGTGGAGGTTGAAAAGGCAGAGACTGAATCTTCCACTGATTTAGCCATGGAAGCTAATCAAGAGAAGCTTGAGGTGGTCTTTTCAAGAAATGCAGCAGAGGCCGCAGAAGCCCTTGGTAAGAGCAATGACGGGGCAACCCATGGAGTAAATCTTGATGGTTCTAAGTGGTGGAGGGAGTCAGGTGTGGATCAAAGGGTAGATGGAGTGGTTTGCAAGTGGACACTGAATCGGGGAGTTAGTGCAGATGGAACAGTTGAATGGGAGGACAAATATTGGGAGGCCTCTGATCAATTTGACTATAAGGAGCTTGGCTCGGAGAAATCTGGACGTGATGCCAATGGAAATGTTTGGCGTGAATATTGGAGAGAACTTATGCGGCAGGTGAAATTAATTCATCATTCTTCCACGACATAGTTTCTGCTACAAATGAATTATGACTCTTTTTTTTTTGGCAGTAGTTGATAATGAAAAATGATTAGGGTCATCTTATTTGTGCATGGTAAGGTTGGAATGAATTCTCTTTTTTGCTTTGCCATAATAGCTAGTTAGAGCTTATCCTCCTCAAGAGAAGATGATATAAAAAAATTAATTTTGAGAAGAGTTGGATGAACTATTACAACATATATCTAAGGAAGAAATGATATTTATTGGGGATAACTGTGGGCTCCGAAAATTCGGCCCCAGCCTCCGCCCGCTACTGTTGTTTTTTTTCTTTCGGTGAGGGAGTTTTAACAGAACTAAGTTTCGGGGTAAATTTTGGAAGGCAGATGAGTTTGTAGATAAGACACTACCCAGAGATTTCGCCCTCATTTTGCGAGGATTTTATAATATGAGTTCTGGTTTCCTATAGGCACAGCCCCCTATAGTTAATTACCCCTCACGGTAACGAGAGAGAACTTTCGATTAAGGCTAGTCGTCAATCAGATACGTAGAGATATGTGTTATCCGGCATATAGTAGCAGCAATGGTATTTAGAAAATTTGAATGGTTTGATACTTAAAATTGAAATTGCACCATCTTGCACTTAAAGCGAATGGTGGGGGAATTGATGATAGACCCGA
Organism: Dendrobium catenatum; assembly: GCF_001605985.2. Classification (NCBI taxonomy): domain Eukaryota; kingdom Viridiplantae; phylum Streptophyta; class Magnoliopsida; order Asparagales; family Orchidaceae; genus Dendrobium; species Dendrobium catenatum. The sequence continues at coordinate 430,419 of NW_021318533.1, forward strand.
TCAAGATCCCATGGTTCCGTCATTCCGGGCCATCGTGGTCCCTGGTCTACTTAGTCAGAGGAGGTAGTCGACCCAATATGACAGAAGGATCCTTGTCGGTAGTCATGAGTTGCTTCGTCCAAGGGTACCTTGTAGACCTAGGTTGAATGTTTGTCTTAGGGGACAAATTCAAATCGACCTTAGCTAACAGAGGGCTTTGTGCCCTGGCAATTATATTATGTTGATTCATATCTCAAGGATTTGATGTCTTTAAGGGACATATTGGCTCTGACCATAACCGGTATTTCGTGGTGCCATTTGGCGGCAAAACCACTCGGTTCAGAGGGCCCCGGGTCATAACCGTTTATCCTGTGGTGCCATTTGGCAGCAAAACCGTTGGTCAGAGGCCACGTACCACGTCCTTACTTGCAGGAGATTGTTTAAGAATGGATCATAGTGACATTTTTTACTAGATATTAGCTCTATGTGAGCTGAAGTAAATTTTGATTTGTCCACCCCGACAAATTATTGTGGATGATGGATGGATTTTACTTTAAGTGGTTAATTAATTTATTTTAATTTTAAATATTGGTTTTTGGGATTTTTGAAATTTTGGATTTTTGGATTTTTGGGAGCTTTGAATTTTGTGAGTTTTTAGGTGGAACTTAAAATATTTAAAATTAATTCCTTCAGTTGATATTTTCATTCAACACGACCATCATCGGGGTGTTTGCAATCATTTAAAAATATTTAAATTTATGGAAGTTTGAGAGGGCATTTTGAAAGTGTTTGTGAACCTTGTCGACTCTTATTTACTTAGGAGGATCGGGTTCAAATTTATTGACCAACGCAGTATTCTTAGGCGTCATGCGTGTACCAATAACACGTTCGCTGGGGCTCATACGGGTGTTTGGGGACATTTAATAATTATTTGTTGAACCTTGTTGACTCATTTTTACTTGCTTAGGAGGATCGTGTTCAAATTTATTAACTCGTGTAGTATTCGTAGACGTCACGTGTATTCGTACAACACGCTCGTCGGGGCCCATGCGGGTTTATGATTTTATTTACCCATTTGTGTACCTATGTGTATACAAACTATAGTGCATGTGTGGGGGTATTTTGAAAATATTTGTAGACGTCTTCTGTCCGCTCGCATAGATGTTGTGGATCCGGTGGCGTGGCGTAGTAGATTGTCGACGCCTTTTGTCTGCTTGTATAAGTGTTGCAGATCCAGTGGCGTTGTGTAGTAGATTGTAGACGCCTTATGTCTGCTTGTATAAGTGTTGTAGATTCGGTGGTGTCGCGTAGTAGATTGAACGCCTTCTGTCTGCTTGTATAAGTGTTGCAGATCCGGTGGCGTGTTGTAGCAGCTTGTAATTACTTGGTATTTTGCTTGAGAATAACATATTGGGTATACAATGGGTCTTCTGCAATGGTTCGTGGATGCTTGCATTTTTTGTGTTCATTTTGTATTTTTTTGCCGGTGGAAAACACATTGAGTGTACAACGGATCTTTGAAAATTTGCATTTTCTATGTATCATCTGCTTTTGTTGGTAGATGACCGGTGTGTTTGTCTGTTGTTGCACTATATAAATTGCATGAGAGTTGTATTCTCCTCGAAATATTCAAGACATGTCATGTCTTTCAATTCATCGCATGTTGAATCCCCCTATTTGTAGGAAACATGTGCATCTATTTGCCACTGCCTTATCATAGATTGTATAAGTATCTTAGCACTTGTTGCAGGCTCCTTGAATATTTGGCTACAACTAGACTGTATATTCCTTTTATATTCTCATTGGTTGCGGGGTTGGATATCTTCATTTGTATCTTTATGCCGGTTGTGGAGCATTGCTACATTTATCACATCTTGGTCTCTTGTTGTAGAAGACAAGTGTATTAATGTCCTTTGCTTCTTGCAAGATACATTGTATTTGAATTCATGTTAACATAAATCATAGAATGTGGCATTCTACATCTGAGAACCCCTTAATGTTGATTGGAAATCTTTGTGTCGTTGATTGCAAGTATGTCATTGTATCCTCCATACGTACTCGTAATCATTGCAATTATCTCAAGTAGATTGATTGCATGAATTTTCATCATCATTCTTGAGTGAGGGGTATTTGTAAGATCTTTATCCAACATAAGTTTTGCATATACTTCTCTTGCACTTAATTAAGAGTTGCTATCTCAACACTCATAACTTCATTTTGAGCATGATATCAAACTCCTTCATGCTTGGTTTAAGCTTCATGTTGTCATGAGATTGATTCTACGTAGTTTGCTCATCTGAGTCCAAATCTTTTATGGTTCCTTCAAAATTTTTGTGTCATTGTCCAACTTGAATTCTGATGGATCATTCAATTCAAATTGAGTGTAGTTCATTGTCAAATCCCATTTGATATAGTATGGTTCAAGTTCAATGTCTTCGAGTTCCCATGCACTTGGCTCAAGTCTCATTGCTTTGTTTAAATCTGAGTTAGGTTTATGTTCAATTCAAGTTCATATTTTTTTGTAATTCATGTCACATTTGAGTCCAACTCTTTATTGTACAAATCAAGCTTGAATCAAATCTTTCATTTAATCATTCAAGTTTTTATTTAATCCATTTAATTATTCAAACCAAGCATAAATAGAGTCCCCTATTGTCCGAATTTTGTTCAAGTCTGAGTTCAGTTTACGTTCATGTCCACTACAGTCCCAAATCAAATCCTCTTTTCCTTTGTTCAAATGTTCAAATTTTGTTCATCTCATTTGATTTGTAAGTTCATTTATCATTTAAGTTGAGTTATAGTCCTTTTATTTGCTCAAATACAAATATGAGCTCAAGTTCAAATTGCCCACATTTTGTCCAAGTCTTGTCCACGATTCAATAAAAATTTCTGCAGCCTCCCGATGTCTCTCACATTTAGGGGAAAACCACGGGAAACTGGGTCATCCCACCACGCTACTCGAGCGTGTATGGTAGGTGTCGGGGGACACCGGGCCGTACATCTTTCATCCCACCACGCTACACGAGCGTGTATGGGGTCTTCAAAAGTAACCGTACGAAGGACACAAGTGGATCTCCCCACCACGCTACAAGAACATGTATAGGGCTTACCCATTTTATCGTATGCGTCGCACTGGGCTCCCTCATATCGTGCTACGAGAGCGCGTATAGGTGGTTCTCGGATCTGTCGCAAAAGCCGAAAATGGGATTTAAAGTGATTACCCGCCTCGTCATAAGCACCGCACCGGGTTTCCTCCCACCGTGCTACGAGAGCGCGTATCGGGGGTTTGCCGATCTGTTGCAAACGACGAGAATGAGATTTTAAGTGATTGCCCGCCTCGTCATAGGCGTTGCACCGGGCTCCCTCCTACCGTGTTACGAGAACGCATATAGGTGGTTCCCCGGTTCGCCGCAAATGACAAGAATGGGAAATTTGAGTTTTGGAGATTATACCTTCGGTATCGGCGGCGATGAGGTAACAAATGTACAAATTACAAAATTTACAAAGATACAAAAACCTCCTTTTTCACTCTCTCTCTCTCTCTCTCTCTCTCCCTCTATTTTGGCTGATGGAGAGAATTGGGAATCTAAAGTTCTGGCAGCACCCAACTAAGCAAGAACAATTACCAATAGTATTCCTCCAAGATAGGAAGTAGAATTTGCTAGAGAGCCAAATGCTAATATCATGAACTGTTGAATCAAAGCACCACCTGACTTTCCCAAGGGATTGCAAACAACATCAATGGCTGCTTTCCCTTTACCTTCATCTCTTCGTCCAAGGGTATATAAGCCATTTCCTTGCTAGGATCAAGCAAGCTGTGTTTTGCACTTTTGCTAAAAAAAAAAAAGAAAAAAAAAATTCCGCAGCGCACCAACATAAATAGCTCAATCTGTTCAATCTTTGCAATTTCTTCTTTGTCAGCCTATTCACAACATTTTCTCACATACAGTAGAGATGCAGGAGTGGGTTGTGGGGATATAATAAAGTGAAAAGATGAATCTTCTAACTCGTCTATCATCCTTTCATTCCACCTTTGAAAAATTTTCTGAAATTGATGGATTGACAGAGCATCATAGAATTCATGTGCAATGATGGTCGGCAATACTGTTGTAACCCCTTGTGGCCGGATCAGCATGCCAGAGAACACAAGCTCCATTCAACGTGGTAGTGGCTGTTGTAGCAGTATTATCTTCTGATATTACTTCATCAATGCATTCAAGGTATTATATTGAAGCTCCTGTCAATGGTTGGGCACTGTTCTTGAGATTTCTTAAACCAATGCATAGCTCCTTTTCAAACTCTGTTTGCTTCAAGCTAGGGTTGATCTCTGATTCAAGTCCACTTCTTTTTGAAAAGAAATGAGCTCAAGAGCTCAACACTTCATTGATCATTGATTACCTTGTTGCCTTCGGAGAAGAAGAAAGATGGATTTTAGTAAGAAGAGAAAGTTTGGAGTACAGAACAGGAGTGTAGAAACTTTGAACTGTTACACTTCAAGCTTTTGCTAATATAGATTGGTATCAGCATAGTTCATCTATATCTAGCTGGAACCAGCCATCTAATTCGCACATTTAAGCTTTCCCAAGGCTGCAAATGCATCTTCTTATACCATTGGAAAACCAGTTCCTTTGAGCTGGAACCTTTCAGATTCAGTAGGGAAGAAATATACTTGAGCATGAGTCATGGAATGCTTCCTCTTAGCCTCTCTAGCTTCTTTTCTGATACTGAAATCATTGAGAGAGCTGCATGGTTCTCTTGCTTTGTCTCCAACAAGTCGAATGCTATCGCCGCTAAAACTAAGTTGGGTTTCATGGTTCTGACTTCTGAGGAAAGCCGGTGGTGCAAACGGCTAAAGAGGCGGACTTGGTCGGACGTGTAGAGTAGATAATAGGTTTGTCATAATAGGTTGCATGTTTTGATTGCTCTGTAGGTTTGTTGAGGGTGTTTCTTGTTTGGAGTTTCAAACAGAGAAGAGAAGGATCTGGCTGTAAACGTCCAACTTGGAAGGATTCAACTGTTCGGAGCTGAGACTAGTGTGGATTTGGATGTGTATATAGGCTCAGGTTCAGCAGCTAAGGAGCTTCACGTGGACGGTCGAGCAGGAAGGTTGACGTGGGGAGCTTGGGGATGGAAGCTTTTCGAAGAGGTGTTTTTAGATTTGCGAGACAGTAGATTGACAATGGTGAGGTTTTAACCAAACAAGGTAAGTGCATTAATTGGCATTTTGACTTTTCCCTGTTTTGGCATCTGATCCTTTGTAAGGTTTTTATTGAGTTAAATGCCATATTAGTGTTATAGTCATTTCAGCATTAATTCTGAATGACAAATCTGCATTAATGGAGTAAAAAAATTGTCTAGATTTGCGAGTTCTCTCGCTTTGCGTGTCGATTGTCTCGTTTAATGTGTCAATTTCGTCGATAATCGGAATTGGACAAATTGATAGTGCATTTAGGGTATCGTTGATGTTCCGGTCGTAATGACGTCATCAGTTTCACGATCGGACGTTGTTTGAGCAACGACAAGACTAATTTTTACAGGGGAACCGACTCTATCTGCATGCACAATCTCAATTGAACAAATCGGCAGTGCATTTAGGGTATTGCCAGTGTTCCGAACACAAAGATGCAGTCCATTTTACGATCGGACGTTGTTTGAGCAACAACAAGACTAATATTTACACTGGAACCATCTCGATTTGTGTGCACAATCTCAATTGAACAAATCGGTAGTGCATTTAAAATATTAACGATGTTCCAAACACAATGACGAAGTCCATTTTGCGATCGGGCTTCGTTTGGGCAATGTCGAGGCCAATTCTCCTCGATATGCGTGTTTTATCTCAAAATTCATGCTACCAATCCAGATGATCCAAATTGAACATAAAAATTAGGTATCTACGTTATTCTAGTCGCAGTTGAGAAATCTGTTTTCGTGAACGGATATCGTTTGGACAGTGACGAGGCCGATTTTCCTCAAAATTCGTGTTGTTGTCTCGGGATTCGTGCCACCAATTGGATGTTTCAACTTGAATAAACAAGTTAAAACTATGTGGTTAAAATTAGGGTTCTAAGTGAACCAATGCACTCAATGAACAAATTGAACTTAGCTCAATTAATATTTATTCAAGTTCGTTGGAGTTAGTAATTAAAAACGTTTGTACATTTTTTTTTAAAACTCAAAGGTTAAATGAGCGCTTAAGCATAGTCGAACTCATTTATTTATATTCCTAAATTAGCTTATATGTTGCTCAGAAAATAACTTATTGGCTTGATATTAAGTTAGATGATAACCTGTATATTATTTAATTAACATCTGGTTAAATATAACTTGTTTAGTTACATATTTAATATTAATATATTATAATTTAATATCTATAACATTTTAGGATTAATTATCAATCATATATTTATTTCATTAATATGTGTATATTATCCTATCTTAATTATATAAATATCATAATTATATAATTAATTGGAATCTATATTTTTAAAATTTTATTTATCATTGTTTGTTTGTTTGTTTGTTTGTTTTTTAGAATGTTCAAGCACAAATTTAATATCAATAAGGTTTAATTTCAAGATATTAATGACTTTTTTAATATTTTTAATTAACTTAATTAGTTGTCTATTAGTTTCATTAATTCGTCATTAGTGTATTGAATTTGCATATTGCTTTTTATCCAAACAAGTATTTATATTTATTTTTTTAGCTTTCTGTTTTTAAATACTAATTAATAATTTATTTGTGAACCTGCATGTTGTTATAACGCAATCTTTCTATTATTTCTCTATTTCAATGAACAAGTATGTTGGTGCTTATTTATGTTATATAATGACAGGAAAGTTTGCTTGTGATTTATTTATTATATTTTTTTATCAGGTAATTAGATACTAATTTCAAATTTATTAAATTACTTGTTCTTTTAGATTTGAATTTTTTTTTTTTTTACGAGAAGTCAAGTACTCTTTAAATTTTTTTTGTATTTTTGGTAGCTCATTTAGATACTTGTTCAATTAATTTAGGAAATCCACTTATAAACCAAGTACGATTATAGCAAAATTTAAACAAACCATGTACAAACATATATGTGAATGTTCAGCTCAATCTCAAATCGAACTTGAATAACTTGCAAAATCATCAAGTCAAGTCCAATCCATGATACTCAGTTCTGCTCTACTCCATTACTTTCCTAGTTAAAATGGAGAAATCGCTTAGGAGTATTATACAATAAGAGGATATAACGGAAAATTGAAGTTGAATTTTATAAAATTGCAATTAGGTTGATTATATTTCATAGATATGAGTGTTGGTAGCAACAATATCATTGATAACTATATTTGAGTGTGACATATGTTATTTTTGTGTGGAATTTGATTATGTTGATCAATTGGGTTGTATTGTTGACTCAAATCTCAATTTTTTTGGGTGTATTGGACGAGGAGCTCGATGAGCGGTCTTGCTTGGGAGTGAAGCCCTTGGAAAAAAAATTTATATATGTTTGTATAGTCATATGGGGCCACAATGCTATATGCTGGAGCACTGCAGTGCTTCAGGCTCAATCTGGAGATAGAGAGTGGAGTGCTACTCTCAACGTCACAGCGTTGCTAGTCGGGCTGAGTAGTTTTTCTTCCCTTTTCTTCTTATTTCACTTGAAGAGTTGCATCCTTTGGATACTTTAAGTGCATCTCTTATTTGTTTTGAGGAGTTATTTGGGTGTGAAGTGAAAAGAAACAAGAAGATAGTGTAAGAAGAGAGATTTGTACAATTTCTCCTAATTTTAATAGTAAATTTTTTGGTGTGGTGTAGCTTCATAGTTTTTTCCTGATTTTGGATTTTTCCATGTTAAATTCTGGTATACTTTTTCGTTGCTTTCTTTTTTCTTGTTTATTTTTCATTGAGTGATTTTACTTCCCAACAAAATAAATGAGTATGCTAAGATGAATGAATGAGAAAGCTATGAAAGTTAAATTATAGAATGATTAAATTAGATGGGTTGATTAGAGTGACGTCTATTGAAGATAATATAGTTAAAGATAGACTTTGGTGGTTTGAACCTATACAATGAATAGGAAAAAATGCACCTATGGGATGGATATAAATATAGTTATAGGATAAATGATAGACCTAAGATGATAGGGATATAAATGAATAAAAATGATTTGTGAAGCTTACCTAAGATGATAGGGATATAAATGAATAAAAATGATTTGTGAAGCTTTGGTTTAACATCTCGATTCTCGAGCAATATTTTATTGAATTTTATAGAAAATGAGGATTCATAAAATCAACTTAAATAGTTGGTACTTGGCAAATGATGATGACAAAGTTACAGAATTGACACCTGACATTTTTTAGATTATATTTTCTGTTTATTTATTTGTATTCCTTTGTTTCAAATAGTGAATTTACCTTTTTGGTGAGGATTTTATGCATACTAAATCACAATTGGAGCTCATATTTGAAGATAAATTATTGTCTTCAGCACTTGTAAATGCTTCCATTTAATGTTTGTTTATAATACCTCTCTAAGATCTAACTAGACAGGCACATCGTCATTGGGCTAAGATTGCCTCATTTCATTGTTACCTAGACTTCAAATAATGACAATCCAAAAGAGGTACATTACTATCTTCAAAAAAAAAAAACAAAAAAGAGGTTTATTACTACCTCTCCTACTTTGGTGAAAATTATTGGCTTATATACATCCAAACAATCTATTATGATTTTAGTATCATTTTATGTTTTCCTTAAGGCGTATTTATTTGTGCTACATCAGAACTAAACTGCAAAGAAATTTTGAATAAAAATTTGAATTGTCCAGGACCTTAGTAGTGGCCTTACTAATTTTGAGAAAACTGCCGACAAGTGGGGTAAGAATGGAAAAGGTGATGAATGGCAAGAAAAATGGTGGGAGCATTATGATGATTCTGGGCAAACTGAGAAATGGGCACACAAATGGTGCTGCATTGATCCCAATACAAATTTAGAGCCGGGCCATGCACATATTTGGCATGAGAGGTATTCATTTACTATTGTTTCTTATTCTAGCTTTTTTCTTGCTCTTCATTTTTTCCCAAGATCTTGATTTTGTATATATATATATATATATATATATCATACATCCAAATCTGATCTAATCTAATCAATATTTTCTTCAATATATGCAACATCACAACTGATTTTATTTCTCTTCTTCATTACAAAAGAGTGCAATATAAATTGATTATGATAGGAAGCACTTGAAGATTTCAAGTAAATCCTATCAATTTCAGAAAATCAGCGAGAAACTCTTCCAAACTCCAAAGAAAATCAGGGAAAACAATAGATTTTATTGCAAGAAATCAACTAACGGAAGAAAACAACAAGATACAACTGATCCTCTATTCGAGAGGAGGATCGTTCTCTCCCAATCTCTAGACGAATCTAGAGCCCAAAACTTAAACCTAAGAGACCCCAAAATCAGTCAAATTCAAGATCCCTAATCCTAAGAAAACAAAGTATTTAATGCATACAAATCAAGAGGAAATCCCTAAACATTCCCTACTTTCAAATTTCCCTCCCGCATCCCTCAAAAATCCTTCCAAATTGGCTCCCGTGGATCTTGCAGCTAGAGTAGGAGGCGGAGAATTTTCGCCTCATTCGCGCTTGGGCCAGGACCAGCTAGACCGGTCCAATCTAACAGATTATCTATATATTGCACTCAAAGCTGATCTAAAATTTTTATCCCAAATATGTGATGATGAATTACAGATGGTTTGCCTACTTGTTCTTGTGCTTCCAGGTGGGGTGAGAATTATGATGGCAAAGGAGGTAGTATAAAGTACACCGACAAATGGGCCGAGCGATCGGAAGGCGATGATGGCTGGTCAAAATGGGGAGACAAATGGGACGAGCACTTCGATCCTGACGGACACGGCGTAAAGCAAGGGGAGACATGGTGGGAAGGAAGCAATCGGGATCGGTGGAACCGAACATGGGGAGAGCAGCACAATGGAACTGGTTGGGTGCACAAATATGGGAAGAGCAGCTCAGGTGAGCACTGGGATACTCATGTGCAGCAGGATACATGGTATGAGAGATACCCTCACTATGGCTTCCACCATTGCTTCGAGAACTCGCCGCAACTCCGAGCCGTTCGAAAGCCGCCTTTCCAGGCTTCTTAGGAGAACACTTTTGATGTTTAATCCTATATATGGTTTATATGTGATGGATTCTCTCATCAAATTCTTGTTTATTGTAGTTTTTGAATATTTTACAGTTGATCTTAGCTTGTGATCTATTTTAGTCATACTAATTCTATTCAATAACTCTATTTAATGGTATAAATATTTGATTTCTACTGTAAAAATTCTGTAAAATTGGATGGTTTAAAAGAGGTGTAGAAATTGGCAGCAATTATTGGCCATTGATGTTTTTCTCCTTGTTTTTTTTTACGGGTTTTTTTTTTTATTCTTAAAATAGATTTTTTTAACTCAAAAAGTTGATTTAAGAAGCAGAAAAAAAGTTGTCTCAAACGAAGCCTTAAATTGAAGCTGTTAGAACTTTGAATTGTAATTTTTTTTAATGGTTACTTGGTTAAGTATTTATTATTAGCTACTTGCTTTCTCAAAATGTTTGATTAGAAAAAATTTTAGTGGTTTTTTTTTATAAATTGGGATTAAAATTTATGAGGCTAAAAATTCTTATGATTTAAACAATTCTATTGCTACATTATTTTTATGATATATTTTGATTCATGGGTGATATAGTTATCTAAAAATTTATAAGAGCAAGCATGAATCTCAATATAATATTTGAATTTAAGAATTTTGGATGTAGGGTTAGGCTGATTCGAGTTCTAATTTTAGCTAACTTTTGAATAAAATGCCTCAATGATATAAATTTAATGATACCAAAAGTGCTATAATTAGAGTCAAAGGTTTTGTTCGGGATGATTTTCTCATTGTTTTTTTAAACAAATTTTTTATATAAAAATTTTTAAAACTTCAAATTTTTATACTAAAAAGTTGCTTTAGAAAACAATAAGAAATATGTCTCAAACGAAGCCAAATAAGATCAAAATAAGTACTTTAAGAATAATTGCAAATTTTGTGATATTAATTGATGAACTAATTAATTCTCAAATATTATATGCTTGCCATCCAAATGAGCATCTGAATGAGAGAATCCAATGAGCTCATGACCATGCAATTTTTAGGTTATTAAGATATTTAAAAAGTGAGAACATGTTATAATCAAAAGAATCAGCAAGGGTTGGCCAATGGACATTGGTCAAAATAATAAAAAAGTCATTATAAAAAATTATAATTGAACACATTTTCCACATGAAAGGAAATTTGAATTTGAACTTAAATTTGAAGAGCGCTTGGAAATTTAAAAAACTATATAGTCGTTCCAGTAACATTCACCTATTTGACATCACTTGATCACCATCGTTTGATTAGGATTACCTGACCACCATTACTAGATTAAGATCTAACGATTACCATTGATCAACCTTTGACACCTGTTGAATTTCTCATATGCTATCACCAACAATATCGATGCACATTATCACCTATGAAACTAATGCATACCGTTAACAAAATGCAAAAGCCCAATGTTACAAATAATATCGACCCATGCAAATGCTAATAAGGTTGATGCAATTTATTGACACAGACATTGAATCCCATATATTTCATCACTTACAATTGCCAACATTATCGACACATGCTATCACCTATAAGGTTGTTAAATGCTATCAAAATAAATGATGACACATGTTCATTTTTTCACTTATTGTTGCCAACAACGTTGATTCATGCCTTGAACACAAAACGCCTATGCCATGCTATCATCACCTACCAACCTCAATAACTTTGATGCACATCATCAACAATAAAGTTGATGCACGTCATTAACACAAATATTGATGCTTTCCAACTTTATTGCTTGACGTTGCCAACAACATTGATGCATGTTATTGCCAATAAAGACGATGCCCTCTATCTCCTCAAATGTAACGACATAACAAATAGCAAATAATCTCTTGAAGATAATTGTCGTGCCCAAGGCACCTCCAACTTTCATATTAGAGTCAATCATTTGTAGTTCATGGCTACTATATTGCATTAATTCCTTCCTCAATTACGAGCATGGGCAGAATCACACTTAAATTTCATTTGGGACTGCTTTCTACAACAATTTTCTAGTACAAAAAATTCCTTGAAAGCTATGAAAAACTAGTAGCCAAAAGTTGTCACAAACGAAGCCTTACTTGAGGGTGGGTTGCCCACCCTCCAAAATATAATTTTAATAAATAAAAAAGATTTTTAAGTTAATTTTGCCATCAAAATCCCATTTTACCCATATTTTAGAGAAAAAAGAAGCTCCAACCATTTTGACAAACTCCTACATTGATCAAGATTTTTTTCCTCCACATAGAAAATTCCTAAGTATTCTCTTAAGGTGATAGCATAAGAAATTTGTTATTTCTTATTCACTTTTACCATATTTTCAATAAAGACTTAAAGCTATTAATAAGCCTTTTAAAAAAAAGAGAGAATAAATTGAGATAATAGAATAACAAGAAGTTAAGATAAACTAGAAAAAAAGACCTATGATACTAATTTATGAGTGTTGTTTGAGGTAGGACAATTAATTTGGTTCTAACAACATTGATTTATCAAAAATTATTCCTGATTTCATGCTATTTTTTTAATCTTTTACTTATCTAGCTCACTTCATATTAATGTTCATGTTATAGATATTCGATAAGTGATTCCCAGTTTTTTATGTTAAATTTAGAACTTTTTTAGGGTTTAATAAATTGATTGATATTTGAAGAGGAAAGAGTAAGGAGAGATTTATATTGACAGTCTTTCTATTGACCTTGGCTTCGACCTTCGATTTAGACTTAGGATATCAACAAAAGGGATATAATTCGAGAAACTCATTTAAAAATCATAATGCAATATTATCAAAAAATAACAAATAGGTTGAGAAGCTTGTAAGTATTGCTCAATTCATTGATTATAATGAAATATAAGATTTTACTTTGAATTATATATATAGTTCTTTTGTAATGAGTTTGACCATCCTAAAATAATGAGTAGTTCCGCCCTTAATCACGAGGACGGAAATCATTTGTAATTTATACACACATAGAATAATTTTAATTGGATTAAACTTTGAGATTTTTCCTCTTCATAAGTTTTTACATAAAAATCTTTCATCTCCCATGAGCAGCTCGACTTATCGTATTTGTACGTTATTCATCTTCATATGATGCTAAGACAATAAACTCTTTTTCTTCCCACTATCACAAATTTCTTACATACGACAAAACTAAATATATTTTTTATTTAGATTTATTTCGGGGCATCTAGCAGTATAAAAAAATAATTAAGGTTCCTACAAATATATATATATATTTATTAGTATTATTATGAGAAATTAATGCTAAAGATGTCTAAATTTTTTGTAATTCATTTTGATTTGTCCACATAATAAAATGGGCCTAAATAAATTTTTAGGTTAATTTATTTGGAGAGTGTAATTATATTATATTATTAAAATTATTTTGATTTGTAAATAACCACATTATTCACACAAAAATTTTGAGTTAGGATATCCTAATCTAATATGTAACAAAAAATCATTAAAATTAACATAAATTATTTTTATTACAATTAAAATATTTGAAATTATGAAATTTAGATGTGGAGATAACACACAGATATTAAAAAAATGTACCCTAAAGTCTATAATAATATTATAAAAATACTTAAAAATTAATATATAATCAAGACAAAAATTATCATCCAAAAAAAAAATTTCTAACATATTTCTTAAAGAAAGAAAATATTGGAAATTTTTTCCAATTATATGCTAAAGAAATTGAATCAAGATATCTTAAAGGTCTATTTGAGTCAGCTTTTTTTTTTTTTACTTTTCAGATAGCAATTTAAAATTTAGTAAGCTTTTAAAAAATTTCTATGATAAAAAACCGCTTTCAGCAACAATAGTAAAATGTCATTTTCTACACAACAACGCTGCAAAGTATATAAAATGGTGCAAGCATCTCAAACATGAAAATTATTACGTTTAGAGTCTAGATTTCGTCGCGACTCCAAAAATGTGGAGCCACATGACTTAGTTTTTCTCTTATACACAGTGTGTATAAGAGAGAGAATTCAATAAACAACTACATGGATTCACCTTACTGGAGTCCAGACGAAAAGCTATTCCAGACTTCTTACGTAATAATCTCTTCCCAAACAGATCTTTAATGTGACGCACATCAGAACGGGTTTACAAATTTTTGAATTTACATTAAAATTAATATAGCCTTAGGTATCATATGTAATGAATCACGTCCACAGATATAAAGTAAAATTTTCTATATATAAATATATATGGAATGTGGTATCCAACTGTTGTCACATTTGAAAAGGCGCTTGACGGCATGACTAATCTTCGTCTGACATAAAAGAGGCATCCATTCCAAAAACCTCATATCATGTACTTGATCGGCCCCACTTAAGCGGCGTTGTCGCTCGAGGTGAATCTAGCACGGATTAGGAGGTTCTCAATAATACTCGCCCACCAACCAAACTAAGCATGCGTGGATAAATCAAAATATTTAACCTTTTTTTCTCATAGAGTTGACTTTTAGAAGGAAAAAAAAGTGTTTTGTCAGAATTCGGAAAAACACAAATAAAATAAAAAACAGAAGTGAACGCGCAAATTCCTGAAACTGTCTAGAGAAAATAAAAATAAAAAATTCATTAAAAAATAAACAAATATTTAATTGCCCTCTCAACACGTGGACGCGTGTGTGCCGGAACGCGATCCAGACGGCCAGAAACCGTGTCTCACGTGCGATGGACGGCACAGATCTTGCTCCACCCATCACGTGCGGTCCTGTTGGGCACCAGCCGGCTCGTTTTAAATAAAATTAATTATTTATATTTCCCTCGTTTCTCAATCGTCCGATCTAGACTGAACACGTGTTGCTGGTTATTTGAAATTGACGGTTGTGATTTAGTTTTTCTGTGTCGGTGCACATTGGATTGGACTCGTCTAGAATTTTGTAGATAAAAACCGCGTCATGACTTCGCGTAAGTCATTAATGTAAAATAAATAATAAATTTAAATTATTTAATTTAATATTAATTATATTTATATAATATAATTTTTATTAGGACACAATGACAAAAAAGGATTCAGATAGCAGATTCAGATTCCACGTAGTGGTACAAAAACTTGATATTATTGTTGTATATAATATAATTTTTATTATTTAATTTAAGATAAAAAATTATTATGACTAAGT
>NW_021318533.1:445791-483071 GCF_001605985.2 Dendrobium catenatum
TTTTTTTAATAACATTATATTTAAAGTTCGAAATTTTCTTATATTTTAAATGTAGTTTATAGTGGTATTTTAAAAATGTGCTAGATCAGGAGTTAACTAGTCTAGTGACTCCAGTCAAGGCTGGCTCAAGCTTGACTCTTTAGATCATCGAATTCAGCTCATAAGCCATTTATCGAGCCAAATTGAGCTAACTCACTAGTCAACTGAACTCACTTACACCTCTAAACCTAAATTAAATTATTATTTAATGAGAAGATTTTAAATTTATATTAAATTCACCTTTTGTAACAAAATATCTCACAAATAAAAAAGATTTGTATTTGCTCCAAAATTATTTATTTTAAGTTTGTGCATATAATGGTAATATTATTAAACAATATCCTCTCATTAAGAAGCCAAATGGCATCAAATTACATTTTAATAAAATATTTCTAAATTCATAAAGAATTGAGTATTTTAAGCATTCATAATATTATATATTTTCAATGTTTTCTTATTTTTATCTCTTTATGCTTCACAATGCATGAATTCTTAGCATAAAAATAGTTACAATTGATTCCATTTGCCTAAATCAAAAGTTCTAAGCATGGAGATGGAATCCAATTAGGCCAAAATTAAATCTAGGCTAATTGTTTCCCCCTTATCATTGCCCCGTTATAAAGGCTAATGATTTGTTTGAGATATTTTTCTCATAATAATAATAAATATCATTATATATTGATGCAAATCTCTTCAGACGCTAATTTGAATGCCACCCAGTTTATACTGAGATTAATGCAACAAATGATATCAAATGAATGCACTAATCTCAACATCAAATGGTGTACATCCAAACTAGTCCTAACTTGATTTATGTCTAGTGATTTATTTTTCTAAAATTGTTATAATTAAACTAATAGAATATAGTAGTTGAAAGAAAATTACTCTCGGTATTTTTCAAAAAAAATTATAATAATTATTGTAAAATTTTACTTTTCTCATAATAATTTTTTTAAACATCAAACTTCCCTAAAAAAAAAAACTTAGGTAAAAAATGCCTTTATATGGAAATAAATTTATCATAAATAACATATTTTCAGGACTAACCCAAATGGCATATTAGTAATAAAAAGAATTATGACTAACTAATGCTTGTTATCCAAGACTATTGAATAGCAATGTGGATTTAAAATAAATGCTCCAGCTGTCCAAAGCTGGACATTTTAGTAATTTAACAATCTATGTTTCCAGAACATCATTGACAAGATTAAAGGAAGAGGTCAGCAGTCAACAGAAATCCTATAGAAATAATATTAAGCTTTTAGTCAACAATCAAGTGAATTCTCTTAATTAATCTTTGCTTGAGCTAAATAAAAAAAACTAATTAAAAGCTTACATTTAGAATATTGTTATTATGATAATTAAATATTTTTTTTTCTTCATTTGTGTTGGAAGTAAACAAATTTGAAACAAATAAGAAAAAAATAACGAAAATAGACCCTTAGGATTTATTTTAAAAAAATCTAAAAAATAGAGAAAAGCTATTGAGTTACATCACACCACAACAACAAATTTACTATGAAAAATGAGAAAAATTGTAGGAATCTTTCACACTATTTTTACTCTCTTTTGCAACATTAAAAATCTTTCATACACTGGAGCATACACATTACACGATTCATTTATAACTCTTATAATTTAAAAAGAAAAAAATATTTTGACTCAGTTGGGCCGCAACACCAAGGGGTTAGACTTACAGTGCCACTATGTTGGTTTCTGTATCTCAGAATTGGCCCATATTATTTCAGTGTTGTGCAAACAACATCTTGACACTGCACACTGCTCCCAGCAACTCTCCAACAAGCTCTTCTTTTAACCTCTCCAATGAACTTGACCGATAAAATTGATATCTAAATCGACATTATAATCTTATCGATCAACACAACTACAATCCCCAAAGAACTAACAATTTAAACTGCAATAGAATGATAAGGAGAAATTTTTTTAATATAGATTAATTCACAAAATCAATTTAAGAGTTAAATCATAAATTGGTTTATTCAACCGATCAAATCGAATTGAACAATTATATCAACTGACTAATTACATCAAAAAATCAAATATTTTTTATGGTGTTTGTAGATATAACAATGTTGAAGTCATAAAATAATTTTAGTGAAATAACACTAAAAGACTAATATTTTCAGTCTTATACTACGGATATGACACTTGGCTTCTAATGTGCCGGTTATCACAAATATTTTTCTAAAGGTGCTCAAATTTAATTTTTTTTTTTTCAAAAGGGTCCATCCTTTCTCTTCTCGGGTATTTCCAGCTCTCCGGCCTATAAAACTGGCCTCTTGGTTTCCTGTTCTATTCATTCTTTCCCCTTGCCTTCCTCTCTTGCCTCTATTGACTCTCTTGATTGATTCAGATTATTTTTTGAAATGGACCTCCTCACAAAAGAGCAGATCGCCGAGTTCCAGGAAGCCTTCTGCTTCTTTGACAAGGATGGAGATGGTATGCTTTCTCTCCCTGTGCTTTGATTCATGTCTTTTGGTCTAATATGGTTACTGCACAAAGGATTAAAGCTTCGTTTTTTTCTTCTTGATTGCCCTTGCTGAATGATGGATTGGGCGCTTTGTTTTCTTACATTTTCTTTTAATTTCTCGCATTCTGAATGTGGTATGAAGCTTTTCATTTAGGCTAATTATTGCATCCCGACTAGAGAGATGCGTTCGGAGCTCTCTCTGTCTACAGTGAAAGCGTAGGTACTGTAGCATACATGTGCTTCACCTGCGCTTTACTGTAGACAGAGAGAAATCTCTCTGTCAGAAGACCGGATGCAATAATTTGCCTTGTTTGTTTGACTGCTAAATCATAATCTTTACAGCAAAATGTGGTGATATATTTTCAGCTAAAAGCAGCCTAAGAGCTGCAAATATCCAACAAAAGCTATGCTCCCCCTATCGCAGATAATTTAAGTTTTTTTTGTTTCTCTTGTGTTTGCAATTTATTTGACCTTACTTAAAACATAACCCGCCTTGGGTTCGGGTCAACCCGGCACGACCCGCTAAACATAGCCTCACGTGGTTTCGCGGGCACGACAGGGCTCGTTGGCGGTGCGCAAGTGCGGCAGGCAAGCGATAGCATGCAGTCTTAGGTCGTGAGGGATGACGCCGACAAGCAGGCAGCGCCGGGCCGCCGGCTAAGCCACGAGGAACGACGCCGACTCTATGACTTGATTAAATTGATTTAGACAACATTGGGTGTACATGAGACTAAGAAGAAATTCATACATAATATTTTTCAGCATTCCATTTTCAAACTCCTGACCTCAATCTTGTGAACAATATCTAACTGAATTTGCGATACAGGCCGTATCACCATTGATGAGCTCGCAAGCGTCATCCGATCATTAGACCAAAATCCTTCTAAAGAAGAGTTGCAGGACATGATCGATGAAGTAGATTTCAATAGAAACGGCACAATCGAATTTGTGGAGTTCTTGAGCCTAATGGCTCGGAAAATGAAGGTCTTATATACTATCTATCCTCTTTATTAGCCTCTCTACAGCCTGGGCAATCAAATTTGTTTCTGCTGCAAAGCCAATACAAGCAGTTCAAAAATATTTGCAGGAAACTGACGCTGAAGAAGAGCTGAAGGAGGCCTTCAAGGTTTTCGACAAGGATCAAAACGGCTATATTTCAGCCAGTGAGGTAAATAGATAATAATGCAATTCTTATATGCTTGAGGTTATAACGTGCAAATTTTTTTGGCTATGCCATTGGAGAAATTATTAGGTGCGGATATTGAACGGAGAGAACCATCTGATTTTTCTCTCTGTTTATAGTAAAAGAGCAGTTGCTACGGTAACTGTGTTTTTATTGTAGACAGAGACAAATTTGGATGAATCTCTCTGTCCGGTGTCCGCACTTAATAATTTGCCTTACCATTGAGGCTTTGATATCAAATAGGGGTGTAAACAAGTTGAGCTGAGCTCACCTTAACTTGAACATGAGTTTGATTAATTAATTGAGTTCGAGCTCTAGCTCGAGCTTAGTTCTATAAATTGGAGTTGACTCATTCAAACGAAAGAGATAAAATGATTTTGATTCAAGTAATTATTATAATGAAATTATAAAAAAAATAGAAATTATAAGATAAATAATAAAGAAACACTTGACATAAGAAAGGTAAGATATAATTTTTCAATGGATTTGAGAACTTTATATTTGAAATTTGAATTCTAATATGTTTTTTGTGTATTTAGAGTAATATTTTTTTACAGAAGCTAACTCATGAGCTAAGTCAGGTCGAGGTAGCTCCAGCTTGGCATTTTAGCTCATGGAGCTCGACTTACGAGTCATTTATCGATCCGAGCTCGAGTCGGCTTGACTCACTTACACCCTTAATATCAAAGTCAGAGTTGTTGTTAATGATCTAAATCTTGAACGAATGATTTGATTTGAGTCTATCGAATCCAATGCCTGAAAGTTCAAAATCATGAAATTTGATCGAATATTGAATGATCTAATTTGAGTCGAACCGAACACGAAAATTTTATTCAATCTTCGATCGATCTTTAATATTTCAAATTAAATGTCTGTTTTGTCCAAATATATTTGATTTCAATAGAATTATGAAAGGCAAAATCTGAGGATAATATTTTCTTGTTTGCCAGTTGAGAAATGTGATGATAAATCTTGGGGAGAAATTGACTGATGATGAAGTGGATCAGATGATCAGAGAAGCTGATATGGACGGTGATGGGCAGGTCAACTATGAGGAGTTCGTCCGAATTCTGATGGCCGTCTGATCATTTCCTCGAATAGTGATGGCCGTCTGATCATTTCCTCTCACAAGCTTTAATTTGGTGTTTTTTTTATTTTAGCAATTAAGAATTAGCAGATAAAAAATTAATCTCACTGTGTTCTGCTGATAATAATAATAATAATAATAATAATTTCTTCTTTGTCAGCTGAACTATTTGAATAGTAAAATTATTTCAGAAAACAGATTTTCAGCAAAATTGCTTTGAACAAGGATCGAATTAACTTCTGTTTTAAGCTTAGAATTCGGCCATTAGATGTGAAATTAAATTTTAAGAAGGTTTGAATCAGGCTAAGGAGAAATTGACTGATGATGAAGTGGATCAGATGATCAGAGAAGCTGATATGGACGGTGATGGGCAGGTCAACTATGAGGAGTTCGTCCGAATTCTGATGGCCGTCTGATCATTTCCTCGAATAGTGATGGCCGTCTGATCATTTCCTCTCACAAGCTTTAATTTGGTGTTTTTTTATTTAAGCAATTAAGAATTAGCAGATAAAAAATTAATCTCACTGTGTTCTGCTGATAATAATAATAATAATAATAATTTCTTCTTTGTCAGCTGAACTATTTGAATAGTAAAATTATTTCAGCAAAATTGCTTTGAACAAGGATCGAATTAACGTCTGTTTTAAGCTTAGAATTCGGCCATTAGATGTGAAATTAAATTTTAAGAAGGTTTGAATCAGGCTAAGGCTTTGTTTGGGAAAACTTTTTTATTGCTTTTTAAAACAGTTTTTTAGCATAAAAATTTTTTGAATTAAAAAATTTTATACTAAAATGCTATTTTATGAAGCAGCATGAAAGCTATCTCAAATAAAGTCTAAGACTTCGTTTGGGATGATTTTTTTATTGCTTCTTAAAGCAATTTTTTTTGTACAAAAAATAAAATTTTGGTACTAAAAACTGCTTTAATTTAGAATAGATTTTCTACTTCTTATTAAAGCTGTTTTTTAGTACACAAATTTTAATTTTTATAGTAAAAAATTTTTAAGAAGCAGTAAGAAAGTGTCTCAAAGGAAGCTTAAGAACTTGTAATAGGAGTTTGAATCTTCAAATTTAATTTGAACTTTGTTCGAATAGTCTTCGCATTATGTGTTACAAACCTTGAATAGGTTCGATCAAGATTCGAACCAAATATAACAAGTTTGAACCCTTTTTATTCTAAATATCTTATATGTAATATGTCACAACTAATCATTTCTATGTGGGCATTAAGAATATTGATAGTTATTCGTTGGTGTTCTTACTTGTAAATCTTACGTTGATATTATCGTTTTCTACATCATTATCTTATTATCTTAGGTTTCGTTTGATTAGAAGTTTTTGGTGCTTATTCCGTTTTAAAACGACAAATTCCTTTCTTCTTTATTGGTTGAGTCGTCAAATCAAGTTCCCAATAACTTCTTTTGTTTCATTTTTTTTTGTTTTGAGAAGTTTTTTTATATGCTTCTCTGTTAGAAAACTCCATTTTCTGAACCAATATTTCTTAAAATTATCTTTTACAAAAGTACCAAAAAATCAAACGAAACCTTAGCAAACATTCTTTACTTTGCGGATTCTAAAAAATCGTTAGTACATTTATATGTGAGACATTTGGATGGATGATTATTTAATTATATATATATATATATATATATATATATATTTTTCTATATTAAAAATTTAACAAAAATAAATAAATAAAACCATCAATGTAATCTCAAGCCTGAAAAAAACATTATGAGCAAGGGTGAATCACGAAGATCTCATATGATAATAATAATAATAATTTTAAAAAGTTAACAGGTCATTAAAACAGTTAACACAACACGATTATTCGAATTATGAAACCTATTGTGTGGCACTGTGTCCATAGTAATGGGATTTTTATTAGGTCCGGTGTCCTGACGTAGCTCTACGTTCGGACGCCAGTAAAATGGTGCCACGTAGCGGCCACTTTATCGTAGGCCCGGCCCACCGAAAAGTGGGTATATAGCACGTGCATTTTTTGAAAGATGACGGCCCGACTACCCGACACTGAAAAAAGATAGGTATCGCTAGGTACATCCTCGGTACCGCTCAGTACATGCTTGGTACTGCTAGGTATCGCTAGGTACATGCTCGGTATTGCTAGGTATCTCTAGGTACATACTCGGTACCGCTTAGTACATGCTCAGTATCGCTAGGTACATGCTCGGTACCGAGCATGTACATACTCAGTACTGCTAGGTAGTATGTACATGCTCGGTATCGCTAGATACATGCTCGATACTGCTAGGTATTGAGCATGTATTGAGCGGTACTGAACATGTGCTAAGTGGTACCGAGTAGCACGAGTTCTTTAAACCATAAATCCTGCATAACGTTTATAGTTCGAATAAGTCGCCAACAGGTTGTAAGACCTTTAAAGAAGGCGGGAGTTTTAACTTTTCGCGCCCAATTCATATATATGACATCGGGCCAACCCCAAATAGTTAAAACACGTGCAAAATCTACAAAATACAACGGGTTTGGATCGGGACATCGGGCTGCTACGTGGCGCCATTATACTAGACCTAATAAAAATTCATAGTAACGACTAAAGAAGCTGCCATTTGCATCCAATATATAGAAGAGAGAGCTGGAAAAATACCAATTTCCAACCATGTCATTCTTGGATTCATGTGCTCAATTTATTTTACTTTGCCTTTATTATTATTATTATTTCTTTATAATTAAGGACATCAAATGTGAATCAAAATGGACAAAAACATTTAGTTAACAAAACACAGCTTGATTCGCTTTGTTTTTTTATTTTATTTTATTTTATTTTTACTTTGGTATAATTATCATATATTTCATAATTTCCTTATAACATAGAGTTAAGAATATAAAAATCACAACTTATTTGGGTGAATAATTTATACAAATTTGACTTGCGTAGGCAAACTAGAATTGAAACCTATATAATCTTAGAAGTGGAACATAAAAGAAATTATTTGAATAGTAATATAGTCGAAGTGTCAAAAAAATATGATTACTTTTAAGAAAGGTTTAATGTTCCTCATATTGATCCATTAAATCTTTTCATAAATCTCAATGCATTATTTCCTTTGATTAATCGGTTTGATGAACTACAGCTAGACCGAAGGGACAACTAGCTTGCCTACATCAATTCCCTAGGTGGAGAAATATCATCCCTGATGAGATAATTTCAGAACTTCCATTATGTGCTGATTTAGTCATATCAAATTCCTGAATTAAATAGCACACTTCATTTGGATCATCTCTTTTTATTGTTTAAACTAGGCTTGAAGTAGACGCTTCCTATTTTTATAACATTATCCTTTAAACTCTTATCTATAATAACATCTACACCATTTCTAGTACGACTCTTACCCGAATACCAAAGTTTAAATCCTAAACTATCAATTTCCTTAGCCTTCTCTCCAACCCATTTAGTTTCCTGAATGCACAAAATATTTAACTTCCTATGAATCATAATATCTATTAATTCCATTAATTTTCCTGTAAGAGAACCTATATTCCAAGTTCCTATCCTAATTTTAGTTTCATGGACTAGCTTCTTTGCCCACATTCGTCATTGACGTGGGAACCCTTGCCTATTTAACACTGCACCCGGGCACCGGTGCAGCGGCCCTTGCACACTTGTCACTGTATTCAGGCCATACAGCGCGTCGCTTCCAGGGGACGCCCTAGCATTAACACAATTCATTAAGAGAGTCTTTGTTTCCAATATCAAATAATCATTATTCCTGATATCATTGATTAAGTAGCAATTTGTAGTATCTTTTCATATTTTTTTTTTTTTTAAGTTGTCTAAGGTTTTGTTGAACAATAACTTTATGACTATGTCTCAAAAATTTATGGGGTCAGGAGCACCCTCTTATAAAACGTGTGGAAGTGGTAATAAAATTGATTTTTTTTTTGTGCAAAAAATATTTTTGCAAAAAAAAAGTATTCCTTCGCTTACAATTTAGATAAAAATAGATAAAACCAACAATACTATTATAAAGAGATATACTTAACAGCTTCAACTTGTAAGCAAAAAAACAACACCTCCATAGGACATAACATCATCAATTTATATAAATTATGAGAAGAATGATAGAGATGGGGCAGAAATCATGGATACAGAAGAAAATGTAGAAAATTGAGTTGAAATAAAAGAGGGAAAGGGTAGAGAGGAAAGGAGGCTAGCTCGCAATCTATAATAAAACCAGCATGCTATATTCCAAAAATCAGTCACACACCTTCAAAACAGTGGGAACCAACTCCAATTTATAGGAATAAAAGGGAAAATGAGTAAAAAAATACTTGTAGTTAAAGCACCTCACATCCAACCAATATGAGCACCTCAAAACTGCAACTAGCAGGGGCCAAAGGAACAGTCGCCACGGGGGAAAATGAAGCACCGGGGGGGGGGGGGCTTCTCGTTAACACAGCTTAATGTGAAGAGAAAAAATCTACAGCAAGACCGAAGGGACAATTAGCTTGCCTACATCAATTCCCTAGGTGGAGAAATATCATCCCTAATGAGATAATTTCAGAACTTCATTATGTGCTGATTTAGTCATATCTAATTCCTGAATTAAAGTAGCACACTTCATTTGGATCATCTCTTTTTATTGTTTAAACTAGGCTTGAAGTAGACGCTTCCTATTTTTATATTGTTTTGTACATAAACACATTTTCTCTTGTATTTTATAAAGTTCGTTCTGAAGTGGATCAGTAGAACATCCTTGTGACGAAACTCATTTGGTTGTTGGAATTTTCTCTTACGGAATAGTTAACATAGAATGTTGACTTTCAAAATCTACATAATTAAATTCATCATGAGACTCCTTACATCATGATTTGAAGCTTCTGCGTGTACATTTTTTTTAAAATATTTCTAAAGAAAAAGAAAGGAAGACTCACAAAAAACTAATGCTCTGATACCAAATTAGTGCAAAAAAAAAGTCTTCATTCTCTTACAATTCAAACAAATGTAGATAGAATGAACAATACTATTATAAAGATGCACACTAAACAACTTCAACTTGTAAATAAAAAAACAACACCTTCATAAGGCATAACACCATAAACTTGTATAAATTATGAGAAGAATGATACAGATGGGGCAAAAATTGTGGATAAAGAAGAAAATGTAGAAAATCAAGATGAAATAGAAGATGGAAAGCAGAAAGGAGGCTAGCTCGCAAGCTAAAATAAAACCCGTAGGTTACATTCCAAAAATAAGTCACACACACTCAAAACAACGGAAACCAGCCCTACTTATAGGGGAAAAAATAAAAGGAAAAAGAGCAATAAATGCATGTAGTTAAAGCAACTCACATCCAGTCCTAAACTTTCCACAATTGCAGCAAGTGTAAGTGTAGATTTTTTATTAAAGTACTGTTTAAAAGAAACTAGGGGAATCAAGAATTAAAAAATTGAAAATAAAGTAAATAGTGTATTCTTTTAATTTCTGATTGCTCAAATTCTTTGATAGTAGACTTAGGAACAACTCTTTCAATGGAACAATTATTACGTCCTCCGACCGGACGTAGAGGAACATCCGGTCGGAGGCAAATTCCCGCCAAATACCGAGACGTACCGAGCAAATACCGAGCAATGCCAAACAATAACGAAGAATACCATCATTTGAAGACCCAATACCGAGTTATATCGGGCTTTACAGAGCAAATACCGAGTTATACAAAAGTTGTACCGAGTTTTTTTCAGAAAAACTCGGTACAACTCGGTACAACTCGGTATAACTCGGTATTGGTCTTCAGAGAACAGTATTTTTCATTATTATCAAATAATACCTAGTTGTACCGAGCAAATACCTAGTTTTTAGACGGGAAATTGCCTCCGACCGGACGTTCCTCTACGTCCTTGCACCGAACGTAATAAAAGTTCCTTTCAATGACACTCTAGAGACATGGGAAGCAACATTACTGAACAACTACAAGTTGTGAATATCAAAAGCAATGCTCTTACCACGGTAGCACTTAGCTTTAGCTTATAACAATTCAATGTTGTAAAAGCTTGTCTAATATTCAATTTATTTTGCTTAGAATTCTCACTGCATTATGAACACTAAAAAGGATCATTACCATTATTTCCTATTTATGACAGGCTAAATGGAAATCTTATGTGCAGGAATATTCACATATTAGGGACGAACTATTATTTGCTCCCACAAAAAATCTCAGCAACCTACTCATGCTTCTTGTTAATTTAAAATACTGATTAATTGAACTCTTTTCTATTTCAGCAACATGAGAAGCTGAGATTTATGCGATTTTTCAATAGCTACTATATTTAGTGAGTAAATATAATTAGCTCATCAGATAAATTTGTTCTCCCTTTTATCCTTTTGATTTAACATATTAATATCATGCTATATTATTATATTTATAATGAAATTTTGAGTTTCTTTTTTAAATGTGGATTGATTGTTTTAATGACATTATTAGTCCTATGATGTAAAAAAACATGTTTTTTTAGTATTACATTGTAAAATTATATTAATATATTTTATATATGATAATTTTAAGAAAAATATGACTTTTTACTAATAAAATTAATAATTAGAATAACTTCTAGGGATAAACTTAATTATTTTATCTTTTTATGAAATAAAATATAATAAAAAGATTTATAATATGAATTTTAATTTTTATAATTTTATTCACGGGCTTTTAATGCACGTAGAATAAAAAAATTTAAATAACGTCATTAATTCAATCATATTCAGTTTTAAACATAAATGTGTCAGTGAGTTTGTCTTAATTGACCTAAATCTCCTCAAAAAAAAGTTTTAAACTAAAGTAAAATATAAATGCTTTGCTATTCATTTAATTAAACAAGTATATATATTTATCCAATTAAATTGTCAATAATAAATTGACTAAATATAGTTATAATTGAATATTTATTTTACATTCTTAGTAATTAAAATAAATAAATTAAAATAACATGTCATCAAAGTGACTATATTTATATTGATTTAATTGCCTTAATATATATTAAAGTACTTGCATAAATCTATGCAAGGAAATAGACCCAAAGGAAGATTATTATTATTTTTTTGTAAATTATAAGTATATGTAGTAAGAAAGATTTGATAATTTTAGTTTTATTCATGCATACAATGTCGATCCAAAGAAAGGTATAGTGCTCGCAAAATTTTATCTATATTTCTTTACTATAGTTTTAAGAGTGCTAGTTACAAATTGTTATTTCGTCTACAATGTTGTACTATGTATTTTATGATAGCCCATCTTAGTTTTCTTTTTTTTTTTTTAACGATATCCCATCTTAGTTGTTTTGAATATGCATAAGGAAATGATATTGTTGCTAATTTATGAATATATTCTATTTTTTAAGTTAATATTTTTCTATATCTGTTAAATTGAATAACATTCTAGTGCTTAACAATACTAATTTTAAGAAATGAAAAGAACATATTATTGTAGTTCTTGAGAGTATATATCTAAACTATATGATTCGAACTGAATGCCCTCTTGCCCTTACTACGAAAAGCAATCTTGAACAAATGACAAATTTTGAGAGGTGGGAGTGTTTAAATCATACGAGTCTTATAATCACAAAACAATTTATTCTAGATACTATCAGGGGCTCAATGTCTACGGAAAAAATGCTAAGAATTTTCTAAGCCAAATAGCTACAGACTGTTTCGTAGGTTTTGAAAAGGTTGAGACGAGCATTATTCTTAACAAACTCGTTTCAATGTAGTATAAAGCCAAATGGAATATAAGGGAGTATATTATAAAAATGTCTAATCTTGTTACTAGACTAAAAGAATTAAAGTTAGAATTGTCATATGACATTGATTTCACTAATACAAAAAATTGCTTTCCTAGCACTTTAGAAGGGCTTTTGTGGCCGTTTTTACAGCCACAAAAAAACTTGCAGCAGCTAGAAAATCACGGCAAGACCGTTGTTATTAGTATTCGTTGCAAGGGGTTTTCACAACGATTTTGCAACTGATGGGATAGATATTTAAGTGTTTCTTTTAGAGGGGGTTTAAACCACTGTTATATGTCCGGAATTGTAGCAGTTTATACCAAAGTTAAATGTACAGAATTTTAATAAAATATATTATTGTCATTAAGGCAAATTTTAGGTTTATTTGATACATATAAATATCAATATATATTTATTGTATTGAACTGAGGTTTTTAGTGCAGTTATTAACCTATAGTTAAACAAATCCTTATACACTGTACATGAATAAGTTTATCTAGACTGGAAGAAGTTGAACAAGTTATTAACCTACATTTAATTAACCTATGTGAAAGTTTATCTCTCCCTTCACATATTGGTGTATATATAAGGCAAGGATATGGGGATTTTTAATGATCATGAGAAAAAAAATGCTATAGAGTACACAAGATATTACAATTATATAAATTATGCTATTATAAGCAATGGTTTAAAAACCGGACCGGACCGGCCGGTCCGACCGGTTCAACCGTGAACCGGTCTGAAAGCCGGTTCGGTTCAACCTGAGAACCGCCTTAGCATCGAACCGGCTGGTTTTGGCATGAACCGCCGGTTCAACCGGGGAACCGGCGAACCGGTCCGGGTTTCTTAAAACCGGCCGGTTCAAATTTTTTTAATATAAATAAGAGTACCACAAAAAATTACAATTATATAAATTATGCTATTATAAGTGAGAATGTTAAGATGAATGTGTTGTAAGGCTAGGAATAATATCTTAAGAAATAGGGGCGGAACCAGCCTTATTCTTGCAGAGAAATCATTCTGTGCAGAGTCTAGACGAGAAGAACCGTCCGAACATGTGAATCAAATTTGTGTACACATTGTATGTACACAATGTGTATATTAAAAGTCTGGATGGTTCTTCCTATTTGAACTCTGCCCAGAATAATTTCTCATTCTTAACGTGGGCAAACTCATTCAGGCTTAATAAGTAGCAATAAAGACAAAAATATGTCAATTTAAAATATTGCTTAAACCCTAAGCATAACAATAATATTCAAGAGCAAAAAATTTCATTTAAAAATGAATTTTGTCTTCCAAAGACTGAGTTAGTTTCAATGGATGAAAATGCCTTCAAAAGAATTGTTATTCAATGTTTTGAACTATTATTGTTGATAAAAAAAACAAATCAAACGCTGGCCTTTGGAAATCAAATCTTACAAATGCAGATTACTCAACAAGATGTGAAAGACTCGAAGTTTGAGCATTTCATAAACATGATCTAAATAATTCTAAGGGCACCACTTTCCAAACCGTAAATAAGGGCTATTAACTTTTAAAACCAGGAAAAAAATCTATGCTTTGAACTTATAAGAACAGAAAGGGTAAAACAGATCAATCATCTACAGGAATCTCATTAAAGAATTTCTGGTCGGATAGCACAAATTCGAAAAACAAAAGACACGTATTCACATAAATCAACAAATGTGAACAAATGCAAGCTATGCGAGTAAAAACCAACCAGTAAATCGGCAAAAAGCCCTACAGAAATCATGAGAATCCGATTCCAACCTTAATGAAAGCCCACTGATCAGGTCCAAAGAACTCTCGAATCTGAGGATACTTGACAAGGATCTGCTTCCTCTGCGTGGAATGGGGCTCGTCCATGAGGCGTGCGGGAGGGGCGCGGCTTGCACCGGCGGAATGGGAAGAAAATCGGGTAGGTTAAGTAAGGTTAGGGCAAAAAGGATCTCTCTTTTTGTAAGTTAAATTTTTTTCAAATATATATTTTTTTTTTGGACATTTAGGCCAATTAAGACAAACTCACACACACCACACATACACAAAGACTCGAACCCATGACCTCTTAGTTGAAGCATAAGCTCTCAACCAACAGGCCAAGGTGAGCTGTGTTTTCAAATATATCTATAGGCCACAAGTTCTTAGTTTGTACTCTGCAACCTTTTCACTAACTTCTTTAAGAACTCCTTTGATAAAAATAAACCCACATAGCATAAAGAAGAATTACATTCAATTTATATAAATGTTTAAGGAAAATATAGATTAAATATTATATATCTCAACAAATTGAAATAAATCAAAGTTAATAAATAGGTGCACAAAAATACCTAAAAACAATTAAAAAAAAAGTCAAAGAAACATTGCAAAAAAAAAAGTCAAGAAACTTGTACAAGTTATCGACTTTCGTCTAGGGCATGACTGGGTAAGAAAAATATTTTATGGTGCTTACGACCAGAGTAGCATATGCTATTTGCTTGAATCTTGGTAGAGAAGAGGAGGTTGACAAGCAGATTTGTGATTGCTCATAAAGTTCAAATGATGACAGCATGGGGACATAGTTTTGCCTTTAAAGCTAAGGGGAGTGGCGGTAGCAACTTTGGGACTAAGGTCGTTTATTGAAGCTACAGTGGAGGCCGTGATAATGATGGGTGAACGATCAATCATTTTTTGAGCTCGATCGATATGAAGGAGAAAAAGTGAGGCAACGATTGAGAGAACTAGGGCCCGATAATATATCAATGAAATGGACAAAGAGAAGATGTAAATGTTGGGAGGCTTGAGTGGTATATGAGATATTATGGCTCGTCAAAGCTTTTTTATGGCTACTATAAAACCGGTTTAAACCGCCACCATTAGTCACAGTTAAAACCACTAGGAAAAGCTGTCTATAACTATCAACTGCTACAGAAATAACTCATTTTTGATATTGTGTGCATCTGGTCTTAATTTCTCTTCCTTTACAATTCAATCCTTTTAAGATAAATTATAATACTAAAAAAAAAGTGAATTCTTAATGAGCTCCAACAAGAATCTCTTTTACAATCTATAAGGTATTTTAGAGCTCAAAGATGACCAGCCTTCTTTATCTCATAAAAACACATAAATCACATTAGCAATGGAGTATTCAAAGAACTATGTTTAAAGATTGATGAATACCTTTCTAATAACCTCCAAACCTCATATTTAAAGATTTTGGTGTAGCTATGCCTATCGCTTATCAAAATCTAAGCACTTTCTTGAACCAACAAATCATATCACTTAGACCAAATCGAGTTCATAAATTCATTCTCCTATTCTTTCTAGCTTCTCAAAAGAGATACACTCATATTCATCTGATACAACAGCTCAACATGCCTAAAGCTCTCTCTCCCTCTCTCTCTCTCTCTCTCTAAAAGAGCAAACAAGACATGAAAAGTTATTATATGAGCGCATAAAATCATATAATGATTGCTCAACCAGACATCTTATCTTAATTATTTTACTTCTATGATCTTAGAGAGACATAATTATATGACCATATAAGATATGCATGGCATCTTTCCACCACACGCAACTTATCAGCATCATGCATGGCCATCCAAGATGCATGTATGAATACTTCATATGATAGTAAGAAAATTATCAAAATTTAGTCTGACCTCCATATTAAAATAAGTTTGCAGTGGAAGCTTTTCACATAGGACACCAATGCAACTTGTGAGTTTATGAGGCCAATCATTTATGAAGAAGGTTACAATCCTGCATGCATTTATGTTCTTTTTTTTTTTTTTTTTTTCTATCAGATTTGATCTCTCTCTTATTTGTAAAAAGGGTAAAAACAAAAATTTATGCTAAAATTAATATTTTATTTAGTATTGCTAGATATTGTTCAATAATGAGAAATGTTGAGAAAGGGATGAGTGAAAGTAGATTATATATAATTGTTGCGAGCTAGAATATACGCGGCGATAGAGTTTTAATTGTACGTCTTAGCTTTGTACGGATATCCAACTCACACATAGAGAACACAAGATTTTTTACATGAAAAATCTTTGAAAGGGGAAAAACCACGGGGCTTAGCCAGTTGAAAATGATTCCACTAGAATTTGAGTCGGTTACAATGGGCTGACTCACCTCTGAGGGCGATCAGTTTATAATTAACAATTGTACGTTAGAAATCTGGGTGTCAGGTGGTCTGACAGAGCTTCGGGCCTCAGAGGATGGTCTGATAGAAGTCCGGGCCTTAGGTGATGATCTGGCGAAGACGAGGGCCTCAGGTGAAGGTCTGACGAAAGTGAGGGCCTCTGACGGCGATCTGGAAAAAGTGAGGGCCTCTGACGGCGATCTGGAAAAAGTGAGGGCCTCAAGTAGTGGTTCGGCGGAGCGCAGGGCGTCAGGTAGTGGTCCGGCGGAGCAGAGGGCAACAGGTGATGGTCCAGCGGAGCAACGGCGTTAGGCGGTGGTCCGGCGGAACACAGGGCGTCAGGTGGTGGTCTGGTGGAGCAACGGCGTTAGGCGGTGGTTCGGCGGAGCACAAGGCTTTAGGTGGTGGTCCGACGGAGCAACGACATTAGGCGGTGGTCCGGCGGAGCACAGGGCGTCAGGTGGTGGTCCAGCGGAGCACATGGCGTCAGGTGGTGGCCCGGCGGAAGTCCGGCGTTGGTGGAGCAGTGGTGGTTCGACGGAACTCCGTCGGTGGTCCGGCCTTCTAAAATGGTTTTCCAAGAAAAAACCAAGGACCCCCAGTCCAAGCCTTCTAAAAATCCTCACGGGTAGAGAATTTCAGAAGAAAAAAATCATCACTAAAAAAGAGCAGATTCATAGTACCATTCAAAGCCCACATTTTGTTGATAGCATGTATTAAAGATTCATAGAAAGACCTACTGATAGAATATCCAACTAAGCTAAACTACCATTCTTTAACATTGACAACTGTTAACCTGCCGTATAAAACAAAACAAAGAAAAAAAAAATTTTCGTACCTGCCCCGCACGTCGAGCGCCGAATTCAGCACGTCGACGTCCCTTCGAGGGAAGGAGACACTCTAGGGTTTTCTCTCCTCTCATAACATTAACCACGAACGTTTTGAGGGCATGAACTTTTCTCCATCAGCATAACTACTCACAAGAACTCAATGAGCAAAGGTGAAGTCAACCAGTGACTTCACAAGAATCGGCTCCATATATATACATTTCACGTAATCAAATGATTGTATCTATCAATAATCATTTTGTACTTATAAAAAATTATCATAATCCACTCACACACACACACTCTCTCTCTCTCTCTCTTTACTTGGTCATTTTTGGGAGTAAAGTTTTTATCTTCTGAACAAACAATTTTGAAGCTAACTAGTAAATATCTTGAAAATTACTATCAAAATTTTAAATTTATTCGACTACATGAAACTTATATCTAGACATTCAGCATTAGAAATCAGTACACAAAAAGCCACACATTGCTCTCTGAAATACAGGACAAAGAGCATCAACCACTACCTCCCAAATCTACTGGAATTTGGGGAGCAGAGAAGGAGGAAAGGACTGATAACAGAGGCGGAAGCAACCACTTGAAACCAAAAGCCAAGCTCACATTGACATCACTCTCTGTGCTTAGCACTGCTCTCTCCTGATACAAAATATGGACCATGCAACACTATGCTATTCTGCTCCTTTCACCTCCCACCCACCCACAAAAAATTAAAAATACAATACTGCTCCTTGTACAGTGAAAAGAAAGGGAACAAAAAGAACTGTATGCTTGGAGCGAGCTAAACCTGCTTCATTCTAAACTTCTAAGTTAACATAAAACAAAGAAACCAGCTTTTGTTACTGGTTTTTTAGATTAGAGATTCTTCCATCTATCTGCAATGTCAAGAGCTACCTTCTCTGCGTCAATACTGGCGCCGAGGAGTCCTCTGCCTGTAAATCCAACGCAGTAGAGGCCATTCTCTCCTTTCCAGCCGTTGGGGAATGGGTACTTGGGCTTGCCATCATCTGAGAAGAAATCACAGTCCTGCAGAGAATGCAGTAATCTGAATTTCTTGTTTTGTGTATTTGATATTTGGATTGAGAAAAGATTTAAGTTTTCATTCAAAAGATCGCATTTTTTAAGGGAGTTCAGGTAAACCAGTGCGTCTTGTTTGGATAAAACATACAAGCTGATTTTGGATGGAAAAAAAAAAATGCTGTTTTTACAAAGGAATTTTTAAAAAGAACCATAAGACAGCTTATTCCATGAGAAGATTTTATTTTTTGAAATTTATTCGATGAGAATTATTTGATTTGTGTGCGCGAGAGAGAGAAAGAGAGAGAGAGAGAGAGCGCAGATATTTGCCTTGAGCCAGTGAGCGACGTTGCTTCTGTAACCGGTAGCAAAAATGACAGAGTCGAAAGCCATCTCTCTTCCATCAGCAAACTTGGCTCCATTCCTTGTAAGGGATTCCACTTCTGATACTATCTGCCATGGTCAGCATGGGGAACAGAGATCCTCTGATCAGTAAATAGAATGGCCCATAACTAGTTTAGAGAGAGAAATATCAAATATAGACTCTGAGTAATTTCTAGTTGTTGAAATGATGTGTTGTCTTTAGTCACTAATCACATAAAAATCATATCTTTGAAAGTTACAGTAGAATGCACGAGAAACCAAGGTTTTGGGAAGAACAGAGTACAGAGTGAGAGAATCGAAGGTGATATGACATATTGTAATCTTTCTATACAACAAATTTGGGATTTGTGCATTTCATTACAGTTATATGAGATATCATTATCATCCAAAAACTCATAAGAAGAACCAATTACAATGAAAATTGATAAACTACCTTAATACTTCCTTTCTTTATCAGATTAAATGCTCCAACATCCAAAACAGGAGTTTTTCCAGTAGCATTCTTGAGCTCAAGTGGCCCTATCTTAGGCCTTTTCAATCCATACTTTCCTGTATCTCCAATTACCATCCTCGCCAATAATACTAGTATTTTATCCACTAATCTCACTGGAAGCCACTTCAACAGCTTCATTGCTAGCCTGAAAGTAGAGATTCCAAGCAATTCTCTCGGTAATACATGCACCTGCCGATATAATCAAAAGCAAAAACTAACATTCTCATATAATCAAAAGCAAAAACTAACAGGAATACAACTTGTAAGCACAGTACGAAATAAGGTACGGCACTTTCATTGATTAATCTTCTTCACCAGTACGAAATGAAGTTGTTATTTTTCATTGCAGAGATTGGAATGACAGTGCAATGCCATATAGAAAAAGCATTATGGTGATTTCATTGTTAATCTTTGTTTCATTAAAACAGAAATTCCTGTTTTAATCTATCAAAAGATCATAATGTCATGGAGTCTTTGATTCAATGTAAAGTTTTTCTGAAACAGGGTAAAAGCAGAGCAAGGAAGCAAAAAACCAGAGTTTTTTTAGGCGGAAAGAGAGAGATTAGAAAAGAGCTTACTCCGCTTCTAACTGATAAGAATGGCATTGCACCATACTCGCACAAATCCAAACACATTTCCATTCCAGAATTACCACAACCGACAACTAACACCCTCTTCCCTTTACAGTCTACTCCATTCTTATATTCACTGGAATGCAAAACTCCACCTTTAAACGCTTCCCTCCCCTTCATCTCCGGCACCACCGGCTCTGCATTTTCCCCTGTCGCCACCACCAACCACGGCGACACAAACTCCACCACCTGCTCCCTCCCCTCCGGCCATCTCCGCGCAGCCGCCACATGCCACAGAGAATCCGTCTCATCAAACCGTGCCGCCGTAGCGGCACATTGAAACAGTGGCCGAAGACCGAAGTGGTGAGCATAGGAGACGAGGTATGAGACGAAATCGGATTTGGAAGGGTAATTGGGGTGGTGGGAGGGGAAATGGAGGTGAGGAAGCTCGCAGAATTGTTTGGGAAGGTGGAGAGACAGACGGTCGTAGCTTTGGTGTCGCCATAGATGGGCAATGCCGTCGGAGCGTTCGATGATGACGGAGGGGATAGAGAGGAGATGGAGTGAGGCGGCGGTGGCGAGGCCAGATGGGCCGGCACCGACGATTATTGGACCAGGGATTACAGTGGCACTCAAGGTTGGATGGGCCGGACTGGTTTCCGGGCCGCCGTCCTCGTCGGAGGCGGCGTTGGTCATTAATGAGTGATGATATAGCTAGCTTACTTGAATGAGAGGAGAAGATCTATCGTCACTACAGCCATGCAAGCAGAGGAGTAAATGGTTACAGGCTTACAGCAAAAATTACAGAAGCGTGGGAGAGGATTTGTATTTATAGGTGCAAGAGCAGAATGGATGAAATGAGAGCTAAAATAGATTGGAAGTTAGCTGGATTTTTCATTTTTCTGGTGTCATGCAATTTATTTATTTATTATTATAAAGAGAGGCGTGATGGTATCATCTGCAAAATGTAGATTTCATTTGATAGGATGATTTATCAGTATATTTTATATTTTATTTATTCCTGTAACTTTGTATAAATATTTGAAATGACCTTGAATGGACTATTCACCTCAATGCAATACTCGAATGCCGTCCGAAAACCAGTCAGAATACGCCACATCATCCCTTTGCTCGGTACCGCAGCACTATACTACTCGATATCGTTGACGTGGCTGCACGAGATTCACCTTCGGATGTCAAGCTACATCCGGATCCGCACAGAATAATTTCTCGTATATTTGAGTGTTCAATTAAGATCATCATTCATCATAAAGATTAATCTCATGCCTTGATCAATTTACGCATCATCATCATCATCATCAGAAGCATGAATCCGATATGTGATCGAGATATTATTCACACCTTTGGATTGATTAGGGTGGGCTAGTCAAGCGGTCGAGTTATGAACTAACCTATTAGAATACTGATCTAATTAAAATATTAAATGGACTAAACTTACCCAAAAATTTAACATGATTCTTGATTTGATCCATTATATATAATTTGCATATGGTTTCTATGAGACGATCGCAGTATTTTATAAAATTGATGTTGAGAAAATAATTTTGATATTATGATTGCAGAAAACAGTTTTTCACCCGAACTTTTTTTGAAAAACAACGAGAAATAACAAGAAGTCAATACCCAACAGAACTTATAATTATTATCTGAAAAACAAAATAGTCAGAAAATTATCCCAAACAGAACCGTAAGACCCAAATGACTCAGACATAACAAAAGAGAAATCTTTCCAAATGATGTTACTAGAAAGTATGGCTTTTGCTCTAATTCTTGCCAAAACCCACTAAGGGTGAAAGCTTTACCCTTGAGCTCTCCCTCTCACTAGCATAACTGGGTAGAAAATATTTCCATAGCGATGCATGGCATAACAGAAGCTTTGCAAGTTAGTTTCTGTACAATAGTGATTGCTGTGTAGACAATCTGTGAACACAAGCAGCACGCACAGTTTCATTGCTCATTGGAGCTTATTATACAGGTATGGTTCACCATCTTTTGATTCTGAAGTAAGGTTTAACCTGTCTTAAGCAGGAACAGGTTGTCGGATTTTGGTACCAGAAGCCACACTGTCGTAGTATTCTACAAGAACTTTCCATCCTCCAGGACACATGAAGCCATCTGGTGGGTTCTCGCGGTTCTTCGCAAGGTTTCTCATCTGCAGAATGAAATTCGAAGTTAGATTATGGTGTTTGGATGATAATTGCGTTTGAAACTCAAAATTAGCTTTAGCTGACTCAAAAAATCATTTGAAACTAACTTAGGTTTCGTTTGCGACAGCTTTCGCATTGCTTTCTAATACAACTTTTTAGTATTAAAAATTCTCATAGAAAGAATTAAGAAAGCGGTTTCAAACGAACCCTTAATATATGATATATATGCATGTGCATAAATGCATATTTAACTCGAATCAGCTTGAAGCTTTACTCAAAATCGATCATTTTCGCTTAGTCAAAATCAAAATCAAACGCTTCAATTTTGAGACAGATTACTCAGATTCATAAGAGGTTTCTAATTTCTACTTAGGCAAAGAGTACCTTGGTGCCGGAGATGAAGAGGAAATCCTGGGGCCTTGAATGGTCGAAGAAAGCCATCTTTCTCTGCGTGTTATCATAGGCAGCTACCTGAAAAGATTCAAGAAAAACTTAGTAAAACATCTTACAATAAAGCAGTTTCTTGTCAATTTAGAAAGGAAAATGGGCTGTTCCGTCCATGAAAAGCATCACCAGAAAAGAGTAATAAATAGCATATTATAGTAACAAACAATCTTCAATTTCAAAATATAAAGAAAAATGTGTCTATGATTCTTAAATGATTTCAAATAAGAGACAGATCAACAAAGAAACACCGTTCTAAATATATAAGGTGGCTTTGCGCCTAACTTAGTTCACCTGACATGGCTAACCGATATCATCCATCATGTTTCTTTTTTCTCTTTAATGAAAAAAATTTTTTTTTTCTTCCTTCTCTTTGGCCTCCAAAAAAGCAACAGAAATCTAAGAAGGCTACATAAAATTAGCATGTACCGTGAGTAGCTACACCTT
Organism: Dendrobium catenatum; assembly: GCF_001605985.2. Classification (NCBI taxonomy): domain Eukaryota; kingdom Viridiplantae; phylum Streptophyta; class Magnoliopsida; order Asparagales; family Orchidaceae; genus Dendrobium; species Dendrobium catenatum. Next base: position 468,840 of record NW_021318533.1, read on the forward strand.
ACGGTAAGGACAGTTCGATAGCTAAACATCACAAATTAAGAATACCCTTAGAGCTTTATTGGTTGCTTGACTTAGAAAAATATTTTGTAAAATTATGATTTCTCTAGATTCCATCATTTGGTTGGCTATATTTCGAAATCAAAATGGATTTTCGACTCTACAAATTGCTTGCAAAATGCTTTAAAAGTGAGGATTTATTTCAGAACTCAAAATGAGTGAAAATATAATCTTAACTTAGTGTTCAATTGAATCTTGCCCCAAACCCTAGATCATGTAACTAAGTATCATTTTCGCTCTCTCCTAGAGTTTAAATCCTTTCAAGAAGTCCCTCAAATAGATTGGATTATATAACTAAGGTTTTGTTTGACGGCTTTCTTTCTACTTCTTAAAGTAGTTTTCTAGTACAAAATTAAAAGTTTTTATTAAAAAATTGTTTTAAAAAACAGAAAGAAAGCCCTCTCAAATGAAGCCTAAGCCTTAGTTTGCAACGGCTTTAGTATTGCTTCTTAAAACAGCTTTTTAGTACAAAAATTTTAATTTTTGTACTAAAACTCTGTTTTAAGAAGCAAAAAAAAAAAAACCGTCGCAAACGAAAAAAAAAAAAAAAAAAAAAAAAAAAAAAAAAAAAAAAAACCGTCGCAAACGAAGCCTAAATATATATATATTTTTTGGCTTCACGTTCGCATACCTTGAATGGTAAGATATTGAGCCTCTCGAGACCAGGTGCCATCTTGAGTACTTTTTTCCCATGATCAGCATCATAAAGGTCTCTATTCTCAAGGGGGTGACCCATGCCAGCAGGGTCTCTGCCAACAATGTAGAAATTAGCACCGGCATTAATACGAGACTTGGCATGCCACTGCACTTCAGTAGGTCCAGCATAATGCATTGGAGAGGGGAAGATAGCAACAACCGTAGTATCAGGGTCAAGGACACCTTCCTCAAGCACCTGTAATGGAATTTTAGAAAAAACAACATATTACTAATTAAAATATAAAATTAACCTATAGTTTCTGTAATTGAAATAACGAATGGCTTGCTTTTAGGCTAAATACTTCAAATATTCAGGTATAGCTTTTTACATGAAAAAATGTTGAGGAAAACATGGGTACAAAATAACTAACCTTCTCATGCTGTTTCATTCTCCAACTGAGTGGTACATCATCCGCTTTGGTGTAGCCTCCCAATGGGTGAAGCAACAAGATAGGGTTTTTATAGCCCATCTCCAAAAGGCGTTTACGAGTATCCGTCATAAGCAATGCATGGCCATTATGCACAGGATTTCGGAGCTGAAAAGCAAATACAGCATCTGCATTGCGCTTTGTGAACTCTTCTCGAAGCTCTGCAGGCGAAAGACGATATTGATCAAGTCCATCATTGTACTTGACTGGCTCTATGACATCCAGGTCTCCACCTATGAGCCAGTTTCCAGCATTGGTTATGGTTTCTTCAACATAGGGTAATCCTGGGGCAGTTGTTCCCCAGGTTCGAGCAATTCTTTCTTCCTTGTTATGCTTGAATATCTCTATGCTGAAATGTAGTAGAAATCAAACATTAAAATTTAGGATTTTGACAAAGTTCATCAGAGGAAGCCTATTAAGTAATCAAAGAACTTAATAAGCATAAAAAAAATGTAGTTTTTGTATATAAGACAAATATGGTAGAAGTACATATTGAAATTAAAATATAAAGCAGAGGAATAAATAATAAATGAAGGATTACATATAAGGAAATAAAGATGAAGCAAGTGCAGAGCTTTGCATTAAACTGCCACAAAAGTATGTACGCATATAACCACTATATATTCTTAGAATTTTTTTTGAGAGAGAATGGGTTAAAAACATTCTTTACACTCACATTAGTAGCATATCTTCAACATTGAGGTAGACAACAGTATTGGGTTTAATCCTACATCGGATTTGAAAAGAATATTCGTGTAGAAATAAAAATGGATGGCACTCATATATGAGCTTAAGCTTTGGCTTGAAAATGAGTTTGACCACTTTGGTTTCCCCTTGATTCAAACTCCCTAAGAAAAGCTATCAAAACTGATGATTTAGTTGGGATTGGTGTGGTTGATGTAGTTTGTAGCTCGTATGGGTCTCAATACCTATTATCATGGTTAAGCAAGATTCAAGAACAAGTTGCTCAAAAAAAAAAATAATAAATAAATAAATAAATAAAAAAGAACAAGTGGCTTCGAATCATGTGGTCAGTTAATTGAATTGTTCTTTGAGGAACCATAAAACTAAAAAATATGGATTCCCAATTAACATTTTCATATTAAAGCTCTGAAGAAACTTGCTTTTCAAATAGATGACCAGCACATGCTTTCAAGCAGGGCATCACATCCTAAGTTAGTAGCTCATTCTGGGCTCCATAATCTATTCTCAGTACAGTGCAGCTCAATCAACATGCAAACAACTAGCCTTATAAACACACACACACACACACACAAACGTGATGGCCATATTTCAGCAATCCTTTCAAATTAATTATGTCATATTTTATTTGGCAAGATTTTCAAAAGCCATATTAAGTGCATTTTTTTAACATATTGATGTGCTAAAAGAAGATTGCACACAATGGAAAATATCCAATAACCACTAACCTAGAAATGCTTATATATTTCATCAATTAAAAAGAACTTTCAAAATATGAACCAAATGTTATTTCGGGTCCTCCAATTTTAAGGAAAAAAGGATAGTAAAGAAAGTATACCTAAAGCCAAAGATTCTAAAATTACAATGAACCAGAAGGTATGACCCTTCAAATATTAATATGCACAAAGTTCTAGCAGCTGTCAGCTGGAAAAATGGAAAGTCCTAGACCCATAAGCAACTAAAAAATTAGTTCAACAATGTAGAAGTTTGATAAACGAAGCGAGCCAGTATTTATCCCACGAAGAATGTGGTTTATAACTCACTACTATTTCAATCAGTAGTTCAAATTTTCTGAGACAGCAACTCAGTATCAAACTAACTGCACCTATTCCGGTACAGGTTGCTGAGTCGGGGCGGCATGTCGTTTACATAAGAATTCCAATGTTGGGCCTATGAATACACAAGCTAAAAGTATCCTTCAAGGTAAAAGGATAAACACGAAGGAAATAATGCATGAGGTTAAAAAAGGTTGGATAGGAAGGAACGAAATTAGAATAAATAAGAGCAATTTGAGGAAAAGAGAGTAAAAAGAAGGTTAACTTACAGATTAGGAAAAAGTGACAATGCAGGTAATGGTGGAAAGGGATAATCAATGATTTGGATTGGTACGCAAATTAAAATCATCTTAGACTAACTGAGAACAACCAACAAAGAAAAGGTGGTGCTATTCTAGATATTGACTCAATGTCATGCACGAATCACATGGTAAGATAGGTTTCAAATTTCTTATGTAGAAGCAAGAAAATATGTTACATGATTTGTTAGGCCCTGATCTAATATCTATATATGAACCACATGATGAGATAGATATCATGTTTCTTGTGTGAAAGCTTGTAAATAGATAAGGTGGGTGTGCATAAGTTAGATAACTTTGCAATGGATTGGTATACAGAAAAAATTAACGTATTGAAGCTTAAATGACATTGAAGCTTAGACAATCTTGAGGTTTTTTTATTAAGGAGGTGAGAAGGAATTGAGAAATGAGAGAAAAAGGCTAGAGAAGTAGAAAGGAGAAATAAATCACAAATTTATTTCTAGGAATTCAAAGTATCATCTCAATGAATGATTGTATGATTTTTTAAGAACTTCAATTTTTGGTATTTGGTATTGGTTTAATACTACTTTCTTAACTCTCCTAAATAATTTGTTCTTACTTATTTTGTAATATTTTAAGCTTCTCTTTTTTCTTTATTGAGGTAGTGTATACTTGAGCTTTGAGAATATTTGGTAAATATCCTTTAAGTGTGTGCCACACATGTGATTTCTTTGCTAGTAAATCAAATTCTCTCTCATCCCTTGTAAACATAAGCTTAATTAAATTAATCTACTTTGGTGTTCTTTGTACGATATCTAATCTGTTTTGCAATTAATTTAAGGTTCATCATACTTGCTCAAAAGGTTATTTCTTGATAGAATAAAGTTATGCACACTATTTTCCCAATAATTAGTATAAGAGCAAAGATTTATGAGGAATACAATAACCATGGAATTGTAGATTGAGAAGTTTAATAACTCAAAGAGTTATTTTAGGCTTTGGAGAACCAAAATGTGCAGTATTCTAGTTCAACAAGGGCATGTGAAGGCACTCATAGGACGTAATAAGATATCTAAATCACAAGTCAAGAAGACAAATAAAAGATGGATTAAAAGGTTCTCTCAACAATTAAATTGTAATAGGTGGACTGAGGTTTTAGCATAGGTCCTATAGGAAACAACTGAAGAAGATTTGTGGCTAGAGTATTTAAACATCACTAAAAGATTGTGCATGCTAAGCCCTTCAGAGCTTATAGAGCTTGACAGTGTTTAACTTGAAAGGAAGTCATATAAGAGATCTAGGATTTATCATAATATTGAGTTAAGTGAGATATTAATTAGTAAATTACTCAATATCATGCATGAATTATATGGTGATGTAGACTTTAAGCTTCTTATGTGAAAGCTTGGAAATGAATAAAGTGATTTCACATAAGTAATTTTGCATTGGGTGGGTAGTTATATAAGTTGATGTATAGAAGCTTAATTAGCATGGAAGCATAGGGCAATATTAATAATGTTTAGGAGTTGAGAAAGAATTGAGAAAATAGAAAGGGGTGGGGGGTGGAGAGAGAGAGAGAGAGAGAGAGAGAGAGAGAGAATAGAGAGAAATAAATTATAAGATATTTTATTTTTGAGATTTTAAAGTAATCTTTCCATGAACCAATGTTATCTTTTCCAAGGAATCTCTAAAGTGGAAAATTTTCTAATATTTGTTTAATCATTTTCCTTTGTTGACATTCCTAAGTTATTTCTATTTGACTTATCTTATGAGACTTAGTGTTTCTTGTTTTATTTACTAAGCAAGGGTATACTTGAATTTTGGGAATGACTAATGAGCATTCGTCCTTTTATTGTACACCACAATTATAATATTTTTGTTAATGGACCAAATTCTCTCCTCTATAATGGGCATAGTATTACTCAAGCTGAACCATATAAATGTTGATATTCTTTCACGTGGTGCTTGATATAGTTTGCAATTAATTTTTAGTTTACCATACTTACTCTTGGGTCAATGCTTTTGTAGCATAAAAATAGGTGTACTCTTTTCCTAAAATATCATATCTGCCATAAACTAGAAATCAACATCAAAATTAATCTTTTCCCCAACTATTTTGGGTATAATTATATGAATCTTTAATCATTATTTTTATATAGTTCATGAGATGTTAAATTAATTTTTTGCAAACTTCATATGCACAACCTCTATACATGTTAATTTCAATCTCACTTTTCTTAAATCTTCCATTTTAGTTATATTTATTTTCCCTATTGCTACATCTACCCTTTGCAAATATGCCAAAACAACCTCATTTTATTTTCTACAATCATATCTTCAAAATCTGATACTCACATAATGTCTCTAATATAACTATCACTCAATCTAATCTTACATAGATTTTCCATGCATCCATAAAAAAAATTCAATATTTTTATCATGCTCAACTAGGCTATCAATATAATATTTAAAATCCAACATCAAAATTTCATGAATTTTGACATAAGTTTTATGATTTCTTATCAAACTAACATCAATAGGTAACTTGTCTATGAACCGGCTGGGCAAAGCCTAGATTCCTGGTTCGAATCTCTTGACAAACACTGAAAGCCTTAAGTGTTGGTCAGTGTAAATTGGTGTGGGTTGCATGCTAGGTTGACCGAGATTTTCACTGGCCTAAGGACAGTGCTTCCTCATCACAAAAAAAAAAAGCTTGTCTTATTCGGACTTGGAAAACGTAAAAGGCTAGTACAGTTTCTTTTTAGATTATGAAACTAAACAATCAACTTCAAAATATCACTTTTTTTAATGAAATTGAGTACATAAACGACAACAAACAGAATGATCTCATGACCGAGTTTCTTAAATAATCCTTTCAATTTAAGGTGATTATTTTAAAGCGATTAGAATATTTGTATGACACTAATAACCTTAGGAAAAAGACAAGATGACATTTGACAAGTTCACATAGAAAAGCCAAAAATATAATATGACAGCCCAAATATCAAACTGTTGATCAGTGACAACACATTCTGTATGATTGAGCTTGTATAACGTTTTAATTAGAAAATAAAATTGGAAAGTGACCATTCACATTCCAAACATGATTGTAAACTGATCAAAACATAGGAAACCCGTTTCATTGAATGGTGTAACTAGGTTGGAAATAAAAACAGCCCATTACGATTAAGGTTTTATTTGGGACGACTTTTTTACTGCTTTTTAAAATATTTTTTAGTAAGCATTAAGAAAGCATGAAGCTACTTTAGAAAGCATTAAGAAAGTCGCCCCAAACGAAGCCTAAGTTAAATATCTCAAACGTGGTGATAAGTCAAATGTCAACACTACTTACATATGCTTAATCATGCTTGTATGAATCTAGCATTCATTAACTTTGTTTTCCTTTAAATCCATCATGCCTTATGAAAGAAAGAAAGAAATGGAAATGCCTCCCTACATCATGTTGATTTAGAATAATAAAATAGCATCAAACACAACCAAAATGCCAAGAAAAGCTTAAAATATTATTGCAAGTGATTGCTTCTCATGGAATGAGTAAGTATCTATACTAAAATAAAAGGAATAAGAAAACAACAAAAGCCAAATGATAATTCAGATGTTAAATGGTAATGAAATTTTCAGCGACACTAAAAAATAGATCATGAAGTCGTAGAGACAGGACACAAAAACTGAAAATCGTTTGAATTACTTAGACAAAGACACTTCACTTAAATCACTCAATAGTAATACGAGGTACTTTCCGCACCTTTAACTCAGAAGAGGAGATATTTTCCCTGTCATACTAAATATTCCATGCTTTTGTTTCTTCGAAGAACAGTACATCAACACATCTATTAAGGGCAAAGAATGATAAATTATAAATATTGCACCAAAAAAACCCTCAAGAGTCACCAGCCATCAATTAGATGGAACTTTGCTTTGCAAAATAATATATAGATAATTAAAATTCACGCCATACCGTTCAATTCCACCTCAACCAATAAAACAGTTAATTTAAAAGCAAACGAAGCAAATTAAAACCAAAATGAACGAAACCAGTAACACATCATTTCAAATAAATAAAATGGTGATGACCTCCAAGTTTGAATCACAGCCGAAAAAGAAAAACAATAAATCTAGTGTAGAAGAAATTTAATCCTTACTCTTTAAGAATTGCAACAGGATTGCCATTAGCATCAACAAGCACAACCCTGTCTCGGCCCTCAACAGCCCGCTTCTGCAAGTCGTCCACTGCGAGCACGATCGGCACCGACATATTGACCACAGAACCATCCGGCATCCGCAGGCAATTGAAATGAAGAGTTTGGAGGAACTCGGCTTCTCTCATGAAACCGCGGAGCGGGCTCGCCCACCCCTCACTCAACACGTGCACCCACTGCAAATCGATCCGCGATAGCTTAATCCGCGGCAAGCCCCCCGCCAGCGTCGCCTCCTTCCGAATAGCCTCCCGCTCCGGCCCTGCAGGCGCCACCAACTCCACCAGCTTCCCTCCGTCCGGCTCAATCAGGCCGCACCGAACCCTAGCCGCACCTCCGTATACCCGCCGGAGGCGAACCATGGCACCACCGGGAAAACCAGTACGCCGTGTTTTGGGAAATTGCAGATTTCCGCCTGGGACATTCGCAAAAAGCGCTTCCATCGAAGCCATTGCCGAGATGGCCGCCGGCGTTCGAAGCAGAAGCTCCGATCTAAAAGACAAAAAATGGGAAACGTATTTATCCAATCGGAAGATTAATTAGTGGATTATGATTTGTAAAGGTGTAAGTGGTCTAACATTTTATAGTGATCGGGCATGTGCCGCATGAACCTGGTCAGGATTGTGGTCCGCGTTCTTGAAGCAAAGCAGTAGAAGGAAAGCGTGCGTGAATCTGGACGTGTTTTGGCGGGGTGTATGTGGACTAGGAAGGCGGCCACGTGGGCTTGGAATTCAAAATATTATTTTGTCTGTTACTAGGCTGGAAAGTCGGACTTTCCATCTACAAACGTACCGGCGGCGGTCGCTGATGCTTAAGCACGAGGTTAATTAGGTAATTAATATTTAGTTTATAGATAATGGGGGTGGGGGGTTACCCTTCAGCAATGATCTTTATAGCAACTTTCCTATGCCGACTACGGTCCTTCCGATTTCGTTGGCAGACAACAGTCCTTCTGACCTCCGTCGCCTCCACCTCTGTCTCCTATCAGCTAAGGTCCTTACGATCTCAGCCGCCCGCCGACTACGGTCGGCTACGGTCCTTCCGACCTCCATCGCCAAATAATGGCCCATCCGATCTCTATTGCACGCCAACTACAATGCTTCTGACTTCCGTTACCAGACAACGGTCCTTTCAACCTTTGTCGTTGTCAACTACAGTCCTTCCAACCTCCGTCGCCAGACAACTATCTTTCCGACCTCCGTCGTCCACCGACTATGATCCTTCCGACCAAACGAACACGTCAACAATGATTCTTTGTATTCCCACCAAGTAATTTACTCCATATGATGTACATCAAACCAAGGCCTTCCTCCCAGTGAAGGGCCTCATTTGTAATCGACTGCAAATAATAGTGGATTATTTTAAATTGGGTCAGGCCCTGTGATTTTTCCCCTTTTCAGAGTTTTCCACGTAGAAAATTTGGTCTCTTATGAATACTATACCCTCTCTCTCTTATCTGATTGCACACTGTATTTTCGTACAAAACTAAGACGTTAAATTTTTTTTTAAATTTATCAGGATGAGAAATAATTCTTTATAATTAAATTTATCTGAATTCAATAGCTATTAAAAAGTCAATATTCAAAAACAAAATTCTACTAGTCCTACAAGTGTACTTAAAAAGTCTAGCCTATAATTATCAATTAATTTATTTTCTTAGGATATATTTACACACATAATATTAAAACCTTTCTTATTTTTCATTTTCATCTATCTTTTTTATTTTTTTAACTTTTGAATTAGTGTATTTACTCTTTGATATTATCAAATCACTGAATTCTTATATATTTATATATCTAATATCTAAATCTTTATATTTTTATATTTATCTATTTAATGCATAATGATCCCACACAAGAGTTCCACTAACATAAACTTTCTATTTTTAAATACATATTTTCCATGCATAAGTTCTGATATGATTTAGATAATAATATGTTACAAATTAAATATAAATATTTATATGTTAGATATGCAAATAAATATAAAATTTAGTGATTTATATAGGTTTTCATAGGAAGTGTCAAACTAAGACTTCATTTGAGACGACTTTCTTACTACTTCAAGCAGCTTTCTAGTAAAACAATTTTAAATTTTGCACTAAAAAATTGCTTTAAGAAGCAGTATGAAAATGATCTCCAAGTATATTAAAGGATAATTTTGACTCATCAGATCTTTAAAAAGAATTCAAAATAGTCACATGATATAACTATTTTAGTTCATCTTGACCACATGAAAGGCAAGTCATCATTCACATGACCACTTGATCAATTTTTTTAATCTAAGGTTTCGTTTGGGATGGCTTTTTTACTGCTTTCTAAAACGGAGTTTTAATAAAAAAAAATAAAAAAATTTGTACTAAAACTCCGTTTTAGAAAGCAATAAAAAAGCCGTCCCAAACGAAGCCTAAATTTTAACTTCATTATTGTAATATTCAAATTTATAAATAATCTCATTTTAAAAATTTGTCAATTTTAGCTCCCCAAATTAATATTCATTTAGACATTTGTTGTCTAACCATGCATAGTTTCCCATGATGAAATTAATTTTCTGGTGGATCAAAGGCTGCGCGCAGTTGACTTCATTCAGGTTGTAGGAGGAATTAAGGATAGGACTAATTTTGTTTTACTATATCATGAAAAAGATTATGCATTTGTTTTTTTATGCATTAAGCTACTTTATTATGACTAATTTAAAAGATAATTTACTAATATTTTAATTTATAATTTTGTTACAAACTCATTTTCTTAGATCTTATAACTAGAATGATCCAAAAATGAAATAACCTAAGAGATTGTTTGGTTGCATGTATTTAAAATTTAGAGGATATTAACGTGTTTGAAATGCTCAGAACTATTTGATTTATTATTGATAAGTCATCAAAAATTTATCTTGATCGGGCATGAATCTCGATGCAAAATCAAATTGGAAACTTTCGGAATTAAAATTGGGACCCATCGAACTTCGATTTCAGCAAACTTATAGTCGAACTAAACGTCTCGGAAATACAAACCCAGCGACACCAAATTCGACTCAATCAGAGCCCAAACGAGTCCAAAGCATTGTTGGAAGGTTCGAACCACAATTTGGTTACCAAACGGTTTCCGAACATGACATGCTTATAGTCGAATCGAGCAACTCAACGAGACGAATCTAACGAGCCCAAGATCGCTTAATTCAAACATCATTAAGACCTTCAAATATGAGACAAATGGTCCACAATCAAGGGATTCAATATCGACCGTCCATCCAACCACTCCCCATTTATCCTTGATCCCTCACCTATTTTATGCGCCATGCTACTCCAGAAATCTATAAATAGACCCCTTCTTTCTCTTGAAAAGGGGGGTCCAAGAAAGAAGAGAAGGAAGAGAATGAAGAAGCTCCTTTTCGACCACCGCCTGAGTTCCGTCGGACCATTGCCTGTCGTCATTGCTCCACCGGACCACCGCCTGAGGCCCTCACATCTGCCGGACCACCGCCTGACGCTGTTGCTCCGTCGGACCATCACTTTAGGCCCTCACCTCCGCCGGACCACAACCTAACATCGTTGCTCCACCGGACCACCACTTGAGGCCCTGAGCTCCTTCAGACCACCACTTGAGGCCCTCTTCTCTGCTGGACCACCACTTGAGGCCCTTTTCTCTGTTGGACCACCACTTGAGGCCCTCACCTCCGCCGTACCACCGTCTAACGTTGTTGCTCCGCCTTACCACCACCTAAGCCCCGGACTTCCGCTAGATAACCACTTGAGGCCCATACTTCTGTCGGACCCACCTGAGGCCCAAACTCCTGCCGGACCACCACCTAACGCCCAGACTTTTGTCGGACCACCACCAGAGGCCCGGACTTCTGTTGGTTTATCATTGATGCCCATAATTCTATCAGAATACCACCATACTACAACAGTCTTTCTGACCCCGGTCTCCTGCCAACTACAATTTTTCGAACCCCTGTCTCTTGTCGACTACGATCCTTCTGACCTCCTTTGCCTGCTGTGGTCTTTCCGACCTCCATTACCAGAAAAAGGTCTTTCTGACCCGGTCTCCTACCAACTACGGTCTTTCAGACCCCTGTCTCCTGCCGACTGTGGTCCTTCCGACCTCCTTCGCCTACTATGGTCATTCCGACCTCCATTATCAGACAACGATCTTTCTGCCCCGGTCTCCTACCAACTACGATCTTTTAGACCCCTGTCTCCAGCTGACTACGGTCCTTCCGACCTCCTTCACCTACTATGGTACTTCCGACCACCATCACTAGAAAATAGCCTTTCCGACCTATATCCTATCGACTATGGTCATGCCGACCAAACAAATATGTTTATATTATAACTCCCACCATGTAATGCGTTATATATGATGTTGTTCGCTCCAGAAAAATCATATTAAATTTAAAAAAGATGCGAACCCCGCTCTCACGAACTTATGGATTCTCTTTAATTTTCTCGGAGGTATTGAGTTTAATATTCAACCAGATTTCCCCTGAGAGTATTGTCAGGGTTTATTTAGATCTGGGTTCTACTTCCTATGAGCGCAAGCCCTCATAGTTAATTACCCCTCCTAACGCATTAGAAGAGCACTCTCGATTAAGGATGAAATATACTTAGCTTTGTACAAGAAGTGTGTGAATGTACAATATAGATTTAAATTTAGTTATGGGGAGGATGAAGGTACGCCCGATCAAGATCCTATGGTTTCGTCATCCCGGGCATACCGTGGGTTCATTCTACCAACACTAACAACCATTGGTTGTAGTGTCCAGGAAATCTGATTAGCAACCATGGGTTGCCTCCTCTCAGAGATCCTGAATAGACTGAAGTGGATATATATGAATTTTAGTTTAGTTTAGTTTAGTTTGGATTGGGGCTTATGGTTTCCTTAGTTTGAGGCTTACGGCTCCAATTAGGAGTTGCCCGTTAATTTGTTTAGTTTGGGGCTTATGGCTCTAATTAGGAGTTGCCCGTTAATTTGTTTAGTTTGGGGCTTACTGCTCCAATTAGGAGTTGCCCGGATAGTGGGACTCACGGCCTCTTTTAGAGGTGGCCCGAAGAAATTTAATTGAGTAGGTCTTATGGCTTCCTTAGAAGTTACCTAATGATGGGTCTTACGACCTAGCCCTATAAGCTAAGTGGCCCGAAGGGATTTAAATTTTTGGGTTATAAGGTTGTTCGTTTAGAACTTCCCTAACACACGGGTCTTATTGCTTCACTTAGAAGTAGCCCAAATGATGGGTCTTACAACTTAGTCCTATAGACTAAGATGCCCATGTGGATTTGTTAATGGGGGGTTAGAAGTTAGGTCGTTTTTACCTAAGACTTTCCCCTAAGGTCGGACTTACGGCTTTCATTTGAAAGTTGTCAAATGATATTTTTTTGGAATTTATTGCTTCACTTAATAAATACATATTTAGTGAAAGAATTGTCGATAGGATTTACTGCTTCTATTAGAAGTAACCTATATGATTCATATTAGCTAGGGCATAGCTTTAGACACTTTACTCCATCGACGTCAGTTTTAGTGTCTTATTTTATGCTCGTAGCTTATTTCTACTACAACAATTTGTTGCTTTACTTTAGCTTTGTCGATTATTTATTTCTACAGCTTTCAGCACTTTGTTTTGCATGCAATAGCTAGATTTTACTTTTTCTAGCATTTAATTTAATATTGTTTATTGATGTAGTGACTTTTTGCCTGTTTGCCTGTAGGAGCTCGTAGCCATTAGTTTAGAAAGCCTTCATGTAGCTACAAGAGCATGTTGCTAAGAGTTACTCAGAGTGCTTGAGATGTTTGTTGGAGAGAGTTGCTCAGTTTGAGAGTATGTAGCTCTTTGGAGAGTTACCAACTTAAGAGCAATTTGAGATGTTCGTTCGTTTAGAGAGCCGTAGTATGATCTTTCTAGAGTGTGGAGCTATGAAGAAGCAACACCATTAAATAGCTTCGACAATCAAAAATTCATTAGGTAGAGGAGTTTCAAAGCTATGCCTTGTGAATGAACTTGATGATAGCTTATTTCTGGTTATTAGATTTTAATTTGATTAAAATTTAAGTTATCAATTAGTTACATTCAAGTCTCAAATTAATTAAAATTCTTTACTTAATAAAAGATTTTTTTTTTTATTTAAATCAATCTCAAATGTTTAATCAGATTTTTAAATCAACTAAAAGAATCTAACTAAAATTTTTAATAAGTTCAACAGATTTTTTTTATATGATTAATCAACTATTAAATTAACAAAAGAGCTTTGTTTTTAATTTCCCAAAAATTTGGCTAAGTTCAAAAGTTTCGAGTAAATTTTGATTCCCTAAAAAAAATCCGTCAGCCTTTCGGCGTCCCCTCCCCGATGCCGGGAGGTAAGTGTCATGTGCTCGACTCGGCCGGAGCGAATAAACGGCGAGGAGATTTGGGAGAGCGAATCAATCCCATTAATGGTCTTTGAAAAGTCCTTTAATGTGTGCAACCTATTAATTTAAGGAATTAATTTTAATTTTAAAAATATTTTTGGTCCTCTTGATAATCCGACAGCCTTCCAGCGTCCCCTCCCCGATGCCGGGAGGTAAGTGTCATGTGCTCGACTCGGCCGGAGCGAATAAACGGCGAGGAGATTTGGGAGAGCGAATCAATCCCATTAATGGTCTTTGAAAAGTCCTTTAATGTGTGCAACCTATTAATTTAAGGAATTAATTTTAATTTTAAAAATATTTTTGGTCCTCTTGATAATCCGACAGCCTTCCAGCGTCCCCTCCCCGATGCCGGGAGGTAAGGAGGTCATTTGCCCTTTGGCTCGACTCGGCCGGAACGAATCAACGGAGATTGG
>NW_021318533.1:487474-566016 GCF_001605985.2 Dendrobium catenatum
AAGGGATCGGCCTGGCCGATGTGAGCAAAAATAGAGATTCTAAATCTCTCAAGTGTGTGTGTGTAGGGTTACTTAGTATCAGTCTTTTGAACATTACAAACTGACTCAAGAAGAGAAAAAATAGATTACAGACTGACTCAACCCTATCCTACCCACTTCTGCATTTGCATCGTTTGTTCGTCCAATCTTCGATTCCTGAAATGTTAGAAAAAATAGGCAGTCCAAGATAATCAGTAGGGTTTGCCAATCATCAAAACATAAGCCATGAAATAAGGTTTGCAACATTTTTATTTTCAAAATATATCCTTTTATCCTAACTAAAAGGGTAAGACCAATCACTCCACATAAATTATTCCTTATATAACCATATAATCCTACGTTAAACATATAACCTTGGTATCAACAAGTAAAGAATTTTGTTCTTTAATTGAGTATAGTTAAACTTTCTCATGCCATGGAAATATTCTATTGTCATATTTTAAAGAAATGAATATATCTTTTGTATATACCCCCATATTTATTTTTGATTTACCATTTACATTTTCAAATGATTTTGAAATCTTCATGATAAAGTTTAGCAAAAATTAGAAATGATGAATTAAAAGTTTTGTTTAATAAAAATAATTCAAACTTTAAGCAGAAAAATGTTTGAGGTCTTGTGATAATTAGAATATGTGAGCCTTTTGAGATTATTAGAACGCTTGGCACAAATGCATATTTTCTTTATTTGCCAAATGACATTTATCAGGCCATCTTTTAGTATAGAAGATTTTTGATCATATAAATAGGTTAGCAAACCACCAAATGTCCATGATGATTCTCTTATAGGAGAATTAAACAATCACTTTCAGGTGAATACCAAATATTCAATCAATGAGGTTGATCAAATAATTATATATGAGGTGCAAAAAAATCATGATGGAGATCATAGGTTTCTTGTGAGTTGGAAGGATAAATAAATAATTTAGGATATTTGGGTTAATAGATCTAACTTAGGGAATCTTGAACTAGAAGTTAAAGAAGATCACTTCAATTCCCCAAAGAGTTTTTTGTGACCCATGGGAATTGATATGACATAAGGTGCCAATGTAAGAAGAAATGTACCAACAACTAGAGCCTAGAGTAAGAAGGGAGTGATGAAGATTCATGGGTTAAGGAAAAAGAGCAAAACGAAAGTTCATATGGAGAATTTGTTATCTTCACATTTATGTGTGTGATACATATCCAAAAAGACTATGTATTTTTTATTTAAAATTGAAGTATCAATTATATATTGAAAATGTGAAATTTATATTTTAAATTTTGAAATGAATCATGCTTTAATAGTAGATAAAATGGAAGAGAGAGAGAGAGAGAGAGAGAGAGAGAGAGAGAGAGAGAGAGAGAGAGACCTAATCTAAATGACTCTCTTAGTGAATTACTCTATAAAAGAGCTACCAAATTCCTTTGAAGGAAAAAGGTGAGTGAAAATAAGCATTCAAGACCATTTATAGAAGAAAAGTTAACTACACAAGAATCCTAGAGAGAATATATGGGAGAATCTAATGGGATGGTGTTTATGATTGATATTTAATATTGCATATGCTTTTGTTTGGTAAACGTTCCTGAATATTTAGGCTAACATCAAGACAACAATCACAAAATTCATTACATTGTATGATTATACATAAAATAAGAAAATTTTACTCGATGCAACTAGCTACATATCACGATAGCCTAACATGTAGTTAACTAAAAGTCTAGAAATTCATGTGTATTTTTTATTGAGGGTGAGTAATTTTGGCATGCTCTTATAGCAACAATCCCCTTATTCTACTAATAAGTGATATGTGTAAGTATATGATTACATTCAAAGAATAGGGGACTTCGTTAGTCACTTGTGCATGTGAGTTCAAGGGCTCTATATATATTGAGGATTAAGGGATGACTCTTGAGTGATAAAAAAAATTTAATTCTAGGTGAATTAAGGCTATGGTAGTTCAAATTTATAGTCAATAAAATTATATTACTATTAACAACTTGCTAAACTAGAGTAATCTTTTATAAAGATTTGACTAATTTGACTTAGATAATTACGGGCGGTAAAAAACTTTATAGGGCGACTTAGTTGGAAAAAAATTATTTCTTTTTTGCAGTTATTAAAGAAATGTTCTTCCAACCCAGCTTCACTTACTCTATACCAACCCATGCTTAGAAGACAAACAATGATGGGATATTAGAAGTAATGATAATATTAATAATTGACCCAACCCGACCAATAAACTCGCGTAAAAAAATCTTAATTTTTTATGGGTGAAACCAACTTGAGATTTGGCAAATATCAAGCTGTTGATGATCCAAGTCATTCACCATCAACAACTTGTTAAATTTAGTTTAAGCTCTCTCATTATGTCTTGATTAAATTTTGAGGCTTTAATGAGGACGATTTAGTATTTGTTTCTATAAACATTAATTTGTGCAATGCTCTATCAACCAACCTCCCGCTAGCCTGCAACAACCCATAGTTAGATGAAAATAAATATGCGTTAAGTGAAGTAATGATAAAATAAGCCAACCTACTGTATTTTCATGTCAAATAAGCATGAATATTTACACTAAAGATTAGAATGAGTTAAGATAATATTTTTTAATAATTATTGTTTAGGTAACAAGAAAAAAGAAATGAATTCAAAAAGAAAAAAGAAAAGAAATGAAAGGAGGGGACCCATCTTTCATTAATGAGCTACTGCATGATATCTTTCTCCATTGCACCTGCGCCTCTCTTAAAATGCATCCCTGCAACCAAAATTAAGAACACTCAGTTCTCTCTCTGCCAATATCTACATTTCCACCTATTATAGTATGCCCACCCGCCCTCTAGGTCCAATACCCAAGTCATATACGTCAAAAGCGCTAAACACAAAAAAGCAGAGCCCCACCCATCCAGTCATGTCCGAGGCATTCCACATTTTAATATACATGTAAATTGTTATATTGTGTAAATAAAATAAAAGAGTTATATATATATATATAGAATGGAGTATAAACTAAAATTTTATTATTAAGAATATCAATTGAGGGAGAATTATTAATGCACAAATATTATATCTAAATATATATTTAAAATTTTAGCTGCACCTGCTCTCTCTTGACTCCCTTGAATCATCCCTTATTGGTAGGCATATGAGAAAATTGAATTATGTAATTTGTTATTTTGAATGAATTTTGATCGTTGATCAAAGTTTGTTGAATAAACATAACAAGATGAATTTTTGTGTAAAAAGATAAGTTTTGAATGTAATAAAAATATTTATATCAGAATAAAGAAAATTATTTACAACACATCTTTAGACTGTGTTCTTAAAGCAACTTTCTAGTTTAAAAAATTTATTTTAAGAAGCATAAAAAAACGGACCCAAATGAAACCTTAATCTAATTTAATTAAGGTGTATCGCTATAAGCACAAAAATAATAAAAGTGGTTTTGTATTTGAAAATATTTGTCAAAAAAAAATTTGAATGAGTTCTGAAGTTATTAATTTTTTTTCAAATGAGTGAATCATTTGAATAATATTAACATATTCAATGTAAAGTAGATTAAGGTGGATTTTAAGTCAATTCACACTCAAAATTTAGTTGGGGGAATTTTGACAGATTTTTTTTTCTGAATTTTTTTTATATAAATTGAATTATGATGAATTTGTTTTAAAGAATAGAATCGAGTATAAAGTGTTTACATTACCTTAATATTAAAGTATATTAAATATTCACCCCAATAAAGTATATTAAATAAAATTTTAAGTTCTTTTTTTTATATTTTATATGTTAGAAGATTTTGATATAGGGTTCGTTTGGGACAACTTTCTTATTTCTTCTTAAAGCAGCTTTTTTGTATAAAAATTATATTTTTATCAAAAGAGTTCTTCACTTCTTTGAATAAGTATATTTTGTTAATCTTGAAATTATATTTTGTTTGCTTTCTCATCAAAGAATTCTGTTAAGTGAATGAGGTAAACGGTCATAAAATTTCGGGTGAATGGTGAAGAGAGAGATGCTCCACAAAATTAGGAGGATTTTGAAGGAGCATTAGAAGATTTCGGGTGCCAAAGTTGGAGATGGAAGAAGGTTGCCGATCATCCAGGGATGATCGGATCACCAAATCTTTTCTTTCTATCGCGAGTCCAATTGCGTTGGATTCAAAAGGTAGATTCTCCTTCAAACGCATCTCCCCTCACAATCTTCGGGTTTTGGAATCTCCTCTTGTTATCAAAGAGGGAGGTTTGATTGCTAAGCATAAGCCTTTGCCGGAGTCAGGTAAAGGGAAAGAGGTAATTTTGGTTTTGGACAAGATACATAAATCACCTTTATTAGTTATTACCTCTGGAGCAAATGACAAGGAGGCTTCTTCGTCAAGGAGCAGTTTTATTGATAAATTAATGACTGATAAGGGTATTGACAATGGTAATGTCAATATAAAAAATCCAATTATTTCATCTAGATTGGATAATTCTAATGTGTGGATCAAAAAACCACACATTAAAATTAATTTGAGTAAAACTCATGATGAGATTGAAGATGCAAATGTTGTTAAACTTGACGTGGATAACGAAAATTCCAATATTGAAGTTTTGAGCAAATCGTTGGTTGTGAAAATTCTTGGGAAAAATTTACCTTTTTCAAAATGTGCAATTGAATTGAGGAAGCAATGGATGAAATATGGAGGGTTTCATATAACCTTGCTTGGTCTAGATTGGCTACTATGTTCCTTTAAGTCTCATGAAGCCATGGAAGAAGTTCTTAAATGGAGATCCATGGTTTGTAGGGGGCTTCATTGTAGGATTAGACAAGGGGTCTCCTAACTTCTCTCATAATTCCTTGGATGGAGTTTCTTCTCCGATTTGGGTTCGTCTTCCTCACTTACCTCTACATTATTGGGATGAATCCAATATCACTATAATTGGGACTCCTTTATTGTTGGATGGAAACAAGTTTAGATGGGGTAGAAAAGTATTTGCTAGAGCCTGCATTCGGGTTAATTTGAATTATAAACTCCCGTCTGGTATTTGGGTTGAAGGTTTGCTTGGTAGATTTTTTCAAAAGTTTGAATATGAAAATCTATCATCAATTTGTTTCAAATGTGGGAGAATATGACATTTTGATTATGTATGTCCTAATGTTAAAGATGTTCCTGCCAGCTCAATTCAGACTGATAATCCTTATGGACCTTGGATGCATGTGAAGTTCAAAAACAATAATATGAAAAATTTTGTGAAAAAAAACTTAATTCCAAGGTTTTTTCAGCTAAGGAAAAATCAGATGTTGTTCTTCATACTTCAAAAATGCAGAATTTGTGGAAGGAGGTGAAGAAGTTGTTATTGCTAAATCAGGAGTTATAGTTAAACCTTTGGCAGATCAGAATGCTAATGTTCAAGAGTTGGTGACCGACCCATTGAATGTTGCAGAAATTAATTGTCAAACAGTAAAAGATGCTAAAATTAAGGAAGGAGGTGAAGATGCGGTTAGCCATGATTTGATTTTGAGTGGTGAACAACTTGTAGCTTGGAATTCAAATTTTGAATTCAATTCTTCCTAAGCTTTGGCTACTGTAGATAATGTTGTTAATGCTATTACCGATTTGGTGAATGATCCATGTGAGGCTGCAGCTATTTCTGTGAATCAGCAAGTTCCCGTCCAGAATTTGAATTCCGATTTATGTGCTGATCCATTAAGAGCTGCTCGTAATATACCTATTTTGGATGCTGGTCTAATGGGAGCTCATGAATCAGAAAATGGATTATTTTTTAATTCAAATTCTAAATTCAAATATGCTAAAAATGTGGATGATGATAAGGGAGCTGTTTGTAATAAAGATGATCTGTTGGAGGCAGTTTCTATGGAACCCAATATTGTTGTTGAACTGTTGGGAGCTTTCAAATCTGATTTTGAATTCAAATTTTCGGATGTTTAGGAGGAAGATAAGGATGCTACTAATTCTAAAACTGAATTGGTTGTTATTCCTACTTTAAATGACTTAGTGGCCGAGTCTCCATCTACTAACTTAGTGAAATTAACTGAAATGGAAGAGAATTTTTAAGGTATGAGAGATATTTCTCCTCCTTCTGAGATCCGTTTGAATTTTAAAAAAAACTGTTTTTAAGAAGGGAAAAACTATCTCTACTAAGATAAGTGGTTCTTCTGTATCTAAACACATATTGTTCAAAGAACTTCAAACCTTAGGATCGGTGAAAGATCTACCTAGAAGAAGGTTGGATGAACTCAAAATGAAGAATTATATCAGAGGTTCTTCTCTTTTATCTCGTTAATATGCAAACTGGTTTTCTCTTTGCTATCAACAAAGTCAAAAGATACTTGAAGATGGAGCAATTTATCAAAGTGTTTGACATTACACTAGCTTTGGATTGCGACTTTGGAAGATGGAAATTGCATTTGAAAAATCTATCAGTGATATTCTTAGTTGGTTTTTGGATGTCATTAATATATTGTTTTTTTCCTTTTTAGCTTTTGTTACTTCTTTTTTCCTTTAGTTTGCTATTTGTTTTTTAAACCTATTCTAATTTCTTATGGGATTGTTACTAAGACCTATTCTTTAACCGGTTGGGAACTCTGGGATGCTAATCAACCCTTGGGTTGTTTAAGACTTTGGTATCCCCTGCATCTCAAGGGTTTTAAAGTAGAAATTAGTGGGTCTCATTTCAATTATAATAAGTTTACTTTAACAAATATGCTTTCAATAAGGTTCCTTTTTCATGTTGATAAAGGAACCATTAGTTTCTTATTTTTAGTTTGTATTAGGTTGTTTTTTCTTTAATTTTAATGCAAAATTTGCATTCTTTCAAAAAAAAAAAAAGAATGAGGTAAACGGGTTCTTTATCCGCCTTCCAACTTGACTGCGAAAATAATACGATAGGATATCTTACGCTTGTGTTAGGATTTATTAGATGTTGAACAGCTTTTGATAGAAATGGCATGATGGGCTAAAAAAAACTGACGTAACTCTAATAAAAGGGAAGATAGTCAGAAAAAACAGGCATAGTAATTTTGAAAACGACCCGGATGCTCTCCTTATTTGTGAGGAGGTGAAGTGTAGGAAGAAAATGTTATTTGTTACTAAAATTTATAATTTCACTTATTAATTAGATTATGATGTGAGTTAGCCAATCCTATCTATTGTATTATTCATAATCAAGAAAATTTATCAATTTGATAATTAATAATAAAATTAGTTCAATTTAAGGTGGGCGAGTAAGGAGTAAATCACTAAAAACTTATTATTTTTATCGGTTGTAAAAATGCATTTCAACCCTATCTTTAAAAGGTTAGGAAGCTATAAAAGATATTACTATGAAATAAAAGTAATATATAATTTGAGTGCTAAAAATATGTTAATAGAACTTTATAAATACAGTTGTACAATTATATTTATTATCGCCTAACGATACCTTCGAGGAGTACCAATGTTGTGTGGCTCTAGTAAGTGCTTCTCAGGATTAGTCACTAATGTTGAGGAGTGAGCTACGAGGGTGTAGTTGCCACTATTGAGTTGGAATAAGTGACCAACGTAACTCGTGCTAATGGGGTAGGTGATCCTTTGGTAGATACGAGGACATTACTGCGGGTGAGTTCTTTTAAATTATTCCCTTCTCAGGATGAGTTACAAATTAGAACAAGTACTTTTTGGGATAGTGCCTATCTTAGTCGATCTCTACTAAGATGAGCACCCCACGTGGTTGAGTTCCTCCAAGATGAGTGGTTGAGCTCCTCTAAGATAAGTTAGCTTTGTCTTCCTATGAATCACCTAGATGTTGAGTATACGAATATAGGTATATATTTTGTTATATGGCTTTCTTGTACTTGTGGAGAGTTACTTGAAAAAGGAGCGAATTAGGAAAAACATTATAAATTATTTCTATGGACTTTGAAAGTGATGAGTTAAAGCAATCTGAGCATCCTTTAAAAGGGAGTGCTTATTGCTTTTCAAATTTAAGGAATCCCCTATCCCTAATGAAAAGGTTAATAGACTAACATAAAGGTGGTGACCCAATTATATGTTTTGATTATTGATCTACGTGGGGGCTATAACTCCCTTGCTAGTTGTTTACCTTGGATCACAATTGCCCTACATGAAGTAGTCTGAAAACTTTCTTACTTAGCCATAATTTACGATCACTTTAACCCATGTGTTCAAGTTAGTCCAGCAATTATATATTATGAGGCATTGATAAGAGAAAAAATTATAAAATCCAAATAACATCTATCTTTTAAAATTGACATTTGATTCTACCTTTTTTGTATAGAAAATAAGCTAATATTCTAAAACTGATGGAGTACTGCAATACCATAGATATAGCACTGCAGCACTACATTTCCTCCAGCACCAAAGCACAGATAATTTAACACGATAGTGGTAGAAAATTGAATATCATCAGAGAGCTTAGTGTCGAGGTGCTACATAGGGATCACTGAGACGTTACGTAGGGTGAGTCGTAGCACTTAATCACCATAGCTCCATAGTGGAAGATAATTATAAAAAGTTGAACCAACGAATCAATGTGATTAATGGTAAACCAACAAGTCAATTTATCAGCACTGTCAGGCTTTCTTGTTATAACCATAGGGTCTATTTAGTTATTTGTAAAGGCTATAGATAGTAACTTTATTTCTCATGTAAGGGGGGTTGTTATTGGGGAGAGTTATTATTGGGGGCGGCTACAAGTAGTGTGTTAGCATGTGAGGCTGCCGTTGGAGGGAGTTGGCCATATGTTCATGTTGTATTAGTCTAGTAAGAATCTAGAGAGAGGAGAAATAGTGCAAGGATTCTATAATTCAATTGCAAAGGATTTCCAAGTGATTTTTATTTCACATATCCCTTGTACTTTTATTTTTTATATTATAATGAAGCGTATTTTGTTTAGTTTTTATTTCATGTTTGGTTAAAATCTTTTCTATGGATTTATGATAATTTGGTAACCATATTTTTCTTTTGATTAAATTTATAATTACATGAATTATTCAAAGATATGTTTAAATCATCCATGCTCAATTTAGGTTATGTAGAGACCATGCATTAACTTAAATTTTATGATCAACATCCTTGACAGAGGAATAAAAGAAAATTTAAAATATTTAAAACTTAACTTTGCCATACATAGACATATGGGGACAAGAGTTATGTGATCTTAAAGATTTATTAAATTGTAGATGAGAGAAACCATAACTAACACACAAACAAACTCGACAGAGATGAGGAGTAATTATGCTCTGATTCACAAATTTTTTTTTTTTGAAAAATTTAACTATTGAAAATAATAGTTTTTAAGTATTAAATATTCATAGTAACTTAAATATATAATTTTATTCTTAAATAAAAAGCTATTATTTTACAATTACACATCCTTTTTATTTAAATGATAAGGTACATTTAGTAATTCCTATAAGAAATAATAAAGTGACCATAGGGTTTCAATCCTCATGATGATGATACACTTCTTGTCACTTTATTATTTGACATGATATGTATACTTCCATAGAATAGATTTATAGCACAGCCTAGTTGCCATAATTAAAAGAATCAAGGTGTGCCTGTCAAGTTTTTGGCACCATTCCTAGTGAGTTGTTTTTAATTGTCCTTTCTTGCACTTTATATTAATTAATGGATTACTAATTTAATATCATCCTTAGCTTTATTTAACTTATTCTAAGTTTCCATTAACATTATTTATACAAAATGTCAGTATGATTGAATTATTAATTATTCAACTCTTTAGTGTATTACACTATTCATATGACCATGTTATCATTGCTTGCATAATATTAACCAAATATGAGAAACTTTCTTTGATTTTGAAATAGAAAGAACTCTTAAATTTTTTTGATAATTTATAAAATCTTTAAAATAAATTAGGTGATAGAGTCCATGAGATTGGCTAACCCAGATTACTTTGTGAATATGAAAATATTTGGGTTGAGGGTAATCACGAAATTATTAATAAATCAAATACTCAGGCTAACAACTATGAGAAAAAACTTGTTATCATCTAAATAACCAATTAAAAAACCACTTTAAATTTTGAATTAGACCTATTCTTGAATAAAAAGTCTTATTTTCCCTTTTAAAATATGCCATCATAGGAGAGGATCTAACTTTAATTTACCATTTCATTATCTATATTGAACTTAAAGAAGATCAAGAAGGTAGGTTGATTTGAGTTCTTACCACATATAAGGGATTAGTCCATATATATAAAGTATGCTTATAAACACAAAGATGACCTACAAAGAAGGTTAATTCCTCCTATGAATGAACTAGTGAAGAAAGAGATTCTAAAATGGTTGGATGATATATCATTTATCATATTTCTGTTAGTGATTAAGTTAGCAAAACTCAATGTGTGCGAAAGAAAGGAGGGTTAACTGTCATCACTAATACAAAGAATAAACTTACTCAAACTAGGACGATGAAGAAGTAGAGGATTTGCCTTGATTATAGGAGGCTTGGTGTTGACCTAATTTTTAACATAGGTAATATAAACCCTAAGCCCTTAAAATCCCATCTCAATATTGAGATTACATGACTATATTATTTGATAACTTTATTAAAAACCAAGGAGACTATTGTTGGTCCCTGCCCATAACTTGTATAAAACTCTACTTTGCTCAGTGTCTTATCAAACATTTGATGATTAGTCTAGATAACCTAAACAAAACCAATGCACCCTAGACTCCTTAAATCTAAATCTAAATATCTCTGAGCCTATCTAAAACCTAAATCCTACCCTTGCTAATTAAAAAATCCAAGGGCTAAATCCAAACCTACACTAAACTTTCTTGTTGACCTCACTTTTACCTAAGGTCATTCGAACACTAGAAATCATAGATTATAATAACCCTTACTCAGCCAATAGTCGACATGGTTGACTAAATCCAAATCAAGTCAAACTAGGTTAAAATGGGTCAAACCACTAATTATAATTAAATAAAACTCTATAATCAACTAAGAAGTTCCAAACTCTGAAAGAATAAACTAATGGTGAGTTGACTTGGTCAACTCACCAAATATTGTCAAATCAAAACACATAAAAGTTCCATCTTTGAAATAATAAACATATTGCTTTGAACCCCTTAGATTTGACTTAACCAACACCTAAAACTCCCATAAGGTCTATCTTAGGTGGCTTGAGTTTGTTTGCCATGTTAATCTGGTTAAAGTTAGGTAAAATGATATATTCGTTAAAGCTTCCAATTTTTGCGTGTATAACCCATTTATCTAGACTAGCGGGTTTAAATACCTTTAAAGTATTCTAAAATGTTCCTAGGATGATTTTGAACCTCGCATAAGGCCTAGGCTCACTCATATCAAGCCCATGTTGTCCCCCTCCATATCGAAAGCCTAATGGTCACTTTAAAGCTTGACATACCATATCCTTGCCCAAATCTTGTTCCCTGATAAAATCCTCCGTGCAACAATCATCTAATGTTGAGTATAGTGAATAGGTTGTTAGACCTAAGTTAATGTCCCAAGGCTACCAAGAGGGGGGGTGAATTGGTAATTTTAAAAACTTAACCCTCTTTGAAGTTTTATTGAACTGAAATGAAATTTTTTAATGAAAGTTTTATAGAAAAATTTTTCAACCACAGAGTTTTTTCAACAAAAGAAAAATGCAAAAAAATAAAAAAAATAGTAAAGTAAAAGACACAAGATTTATAGTGGTTCGGTCTAAACCATACCTACATCCACTTCCTAGAGGCACCCTCTGAGTATTGAACTAATACCAATAGTGTATCTTCTTTTGCACCCACAGCAAGGAGGAGAAGCCTTTACAAACACTCTTTTCACCACTACCCGGTGCGGCAGAGAACCGTAGTCCTTTTACACAATCCCCAGTGTTGGCAGAGAACCGTCCGTCCTTTCACACTCTCCTAATGTGGGCAGAAAACCCTTCGTCCTTTCACACTCTCCTAGTGTGGGCAGAGAACCCTTCGGCTGTTCACACTCTCAAAGTGTCGGTAGAGAACCGGATCTCCTTGACAGATCTTCTCACAAGAAATCTAGAAAGAAGAAAGAAAAGAGTGAAGTAATCCCAATTCACAAGTAGAGATTCTTACCTTTAAACACCAAGTGAAGCCTTCACGCTCTAGTGGTAGGAATCCTCCTTTGAATGCTCTCTCACACTCTCTCCTTGACTTTTCTTTCAATAGGCATGAAAATTAAAATGGCAAAAAGATTGGGTGGCTGTTAAGTTTGAACTATTTATACAAAAGACAAGAAAAAATGCCCAAAAATTGTAAGTATTCAATTATGTACGCAGTGGATCGTCCCGTACGATCGTGGATAGTCCTGAACGATTTTACTTAAATGGCCGGAAACGAACCTTATCTATATTGGTACGATTTATTTTTGTACACGATAATCTTCCCATATGAACCAAGTTTGTCCGGTATGAAACAGTTATTACATAGGTCGGTTCACAAAATTTTTCAGGACGTAACCAACTGACGTAAGTCGGTTCAGTTCATCCTGGGACTAATAGTTTTCTTCTGAACGAATAGAGCAAGCTTCAATACGGAGACGTTCGTCCTGGGATGAACCTTATTTTTTGTCTGGACGAATGGAGCAAGCCTCAATACAGAGACGTTCGTCCTGGGATGAACCTTATTTTTTTTCTGAACGAACAGGGCACGGTGAGAATACAGAGACGTTCATCCTGGGACGAACCATTGATTTCTTCTGGACAAACAGTGGAAAGTGAGAATCCCAAGACGTTCGTTCTGGGACTACTATTAAATTCATCCTGGACGATTAGGATTTAGAAAACTTTTCTCTCCGCCTGTTCGATCCATTTCTCTTCTTAAGGGTAATTGACATGATCGTCCCATACGAACTAAGTTTGTCTTGTATGATCAGTTCACAAAAAAAAAAAATCCCAAGTGTGTATATTGTGATTTTTCACTCAATTACAATCACTCCCTCTCATATCAAAACTTATGAAAATTTGTTAAATTTGATTAAAAGTCTTCAATATCTTGGAGTTGATTTTTCCGAAATGTTAGTACACACTAGAGCAAGAAATAAATGTTCCAAATAGTGTTAGGAGATATATGTAAAAGAATAATAATTGAAATCATCAAAATAATACAAGTTGCCAGAATGTAAAACATGCAAAGTAGCAACTCTCTTAACATCTAAGACATCTACTTGAAGAATCCTAACAATTGAATTAAATTGGAGAGCTTGGAATTGTTTGGATTAAAAGTAGTTTTGAAAAGTTTAATCTTCTTTCGGGGAATTTGAAATTGACTTTGAATTTTAATTCTAAAATTGAACAACCCATCAAAAAAGATATGCTACCTCGAGAGCTATAAATAATATTTAAAATGGAATCCTAATTTAGAATTCTAATCCCATCCAAATTTAAGAAAGAACTGCATGTGGCCCTAAATGGCTAAAGAGTAGTTCGATCAAATATCTAACTCTGATAATCTAGATGAATTATTATTAATGTCATATTTGAAGCTTTATCAACAAAATATTTATCTCCCCAATGGAAGAAAGTATCACTCATTATCAATTGTTTTAACATGATGATAATAAACATCGTTGATTTTGATTTTTCCAAAGGAGACTAATTGTGTTTTGAAATTTGGTTTTTTGAAAAGTTGATGTGGGTCCTAAATCTCCTAGAAGCTCAAGCCCTCAAAGTTAATTACATATTAAGGTGGTTTAATTTCCTACGAATACTTTTAATTTAAATAATGACAGAAATTCTGTTTAGATGTTTCCTTGGAGTGATATCAAAAGAAGTAAATTTTGGAATTTCAACAAGGACTTGACTATATTGGAGTACTATTTTTGGAGCCAATAGAGAAGAGGTAGGAGAGACTTTGAGATTCTAAAATAGTTCAGAAGTGTCCCAACCTAAAGTAAGTGTTGCGCTTTAGATTTCAGATTGAGTAAATCTTTAATTTAAGTTGATAACTTATTAGAAATTTGAAATTATTTTCTCGGAGGTTGGGTCTTATGATTCAAAAGCTACATCGGATCTTATGTCTAATTTGAGCACTAGTCCATAGTAGCCCGAACCAAGCTAATATAGTTCAAAATATGGACTTATCCTGCCCTATATTGGAGAGCCATCTAACCACCTAGTTGATTTAAAATCCATGAGTATGGTCATTATGAAAGAGAGGTAAGGATTTTGTTATTAATATTTTTGAGATTTGAGAGTGACATCTAAATTTGATCCTAGTTGATCCCTTAACTTATGTAGGGTGAAAATGCCTTAATCAAATGCAATTAAGGGTTTAAACTCATTTTTAAATTAATTTTTAATGCAATGAATGGTGGTCGACTCGATTAAATACATAAAATGAATATGTAGTAGCTTTTGAAAAAGGCTTAAAATATATATTTTCCTAAGGATTGCACAACATCCCCTTAATATATCTACTCCCTCAAAGACCAGGTGATCTTCTAGAACCTGTAGGCAGGGAGGTGTGTAATAAGCAAGAGAAGTAATTAATATTATTATGCGGACTCTCACCAATCTCGAGCTTACTTCTTAGATCATTAGAGTTTTTAGGTTGGCCTAAAAATTTTATTTTAATTTTAAGTAAAAAAAATATATATGTGCCCTCACGAGCTTCTGATAAAATCCAGGCTAAAAAAAAGATACAAATTGCTAAAAAATTAGGGAAAGCTAGCAACCATATACACAATCATATCAAATCAAACACATTAAATAATCAATTTAATTAAATAAATGACCATAGACAAACTTCTTGTTTATTACATCCCAAAAAATTACATTACTTAAAAGTGTCAGGGAAGCAATAAAAAAAAAACCCATATTCTAATCCTAGGAAAAACACGAGCGAGTTTGAGTGGGATGCTCTTTGTCTTCAACTCTTCGTCCTTCTCCTATTTGGGCTCCTTGGATTTGACATACCTGGATACCTAAATGAAAAAGAAAACCCTTCCCCCAAAAAGGATTTGTCATACTTGGATACCTAAATGAAAAGAAAACCCTTCCCCCAAAAAGGAGGTCATTCTTTTCACTTTTGGTATTAAAATTATCCAAAATCAGCTTCCAAATGAAAAAAGAACAATCCCTCTAAAGGTTTTCCTTTCATCTTTTGAATCCAAATTTAGATACATGTATACACAAATATTTAACTTTCATAAATATTAATGTTTAAACAATTTACATTGATATTGAAAAGAAAAATCTAGTCTTTTTTGTAAGTTATCATAAATATTTAAAAATAAAATACATCCCAAGCAGTTTATATATGTGTAGTAAAGTAAATCACACTTGGAACCTCCCTTATATATTTAGGGGCTAAGCAGCTGAAGCACTTATAGAAGTTATAATAATTATTAAATTAGACCCCTTTTTACAACACTATATGAGCATGGCCACCTATAGAAAACTCAGTGAGCTACCAGATCGATCTTAACCTAAAGGTAAACTATCACCCATCATTTCAATTCATAGATTGTAATTAAAGTAAATAAATGATCATATCAATTGAATTTCATTCACAAAATGCAATGCAAATTAAAAAATATGGCTCAAAGTAGAAAAAGTAAATACTAGTCAAGCCTTAACTAGATTTGGTTGTCCTAATAAACCATCTAAAGTGTGTGTTAAAGGCTGTGTGACTGGGGTAGATCATAAGCTAGGTAGTTTGTTAAATTTATCTAGTATTTGAGTTCATTAAAGGTTGAAGGGGGAAATTTAATTAGAGTTTAAATATTAATGTATTAAAGCTTAATTTAGGTATATTTTAATTATTAAATTAATACTATCTTTATTTCTCATTGATGCCATGAAGTTTATGTCACATTCCTTGGGGCTTAGTTAGTAGCCTCATAGGCCTTAATTACCAATAGTAATCGTGGTTGATTAAGCTTATTTTATTGGTTGAAAATTAAGGGTAGATTAATTTTATTTAATAATGTGGTTTGTTGGTTTGAATAATTAAATTAAGAGTTTTTGGAATTTTGAAAGCATTTTTGCATTTTTGAAATTTTATAATTATTTGAATTATTTTAATGTATTAATTGAGCTATTAATAGTTGAATTTTATGCTTATGGTTGGTTTTGGGGTTTTTAAATTTTTTTAATAATAGACCCTAAATGAGTAATTAAACTTTGAGTTTGCATAATTTAGAATTTTCTACATTAAGTTATGATTTTTTGAAGATTTGAACTACCCTTGATCGGGAAGTCAACCTTTTGACTTTGACCAAATTTTGGAGGTTTGACATTTAAAAAAAATACTAGATTTTAGTTATATTTGAATGGCTTTGAGTTTGATTAATTTAGATTTTTGTAGAATTGTTGATGATTTTCAAAAATTTGGGTATGATAAGAATTTTTTAAATTGCCTAATTACGAGATTTTTATATTTTGATCCAAATCAATCCCAAAGCTATTGGAATCACCCCTAAAGTTTATACGTGACCTAAGGAAATGTTTCCAATTATTTAGGGATTTTTGGGAATTTTTAAGTAGTTTTAATCAAATAATTAAATTAATTAGCAATTTTTCATAAAAATAAAATTAAAGCTAAATGAAAGATCTAATCATGGGGCTTTTAATTTTCATGATTTAAGGGTTCAATTATAATAAATTAGAATCCTTATGTGAATTTTTTATTCTTATAAATTAATAATAAATTAATTAAGGTTCTAAGAAAAATTTAGGAAGGGATTTTGGGGTGCTTAGTTGGTGAGCAAAATGGGCACCAAATAAAACGAATTTTAGATCATGCAATCACCTAATCTAAAGGTCCAATCTCCTTCAATTTGGGGAAAAATGGAGCTCTATGTGGTGGTTAACAAAAACACCTAAAGTAACCTCTAGGTTACCTTTAAAAATTCCTAAGTCACTACCCTAGGCTTGGATATGAGTGCAATAAGTAGCTCTAAACTCCTTAAACTAAGCACAATTAACACACCAAATATTAGATCCGAAATCCCGTTGGAAAGATCATAGAACCAATCTGAACACAGAGTTAAATAGATTAAATAGGGAGGATAAATTTGAACACAAAATTATGCACAATTAAGACTAAATTTGCATGGCAAGCCCTTAAACATTTCTAATAGGGGGATAAAATTTTGACTTATCAGGGACATGTCCAAATTCATTCCCCCTAAATCTGAAAAATAATTAAATACAAATTCTGCACACAAACGCAATAATACCATAAATATTCACATTAAAATTGGCATTAACATAGAATTAATTAGGGCTTGAGACCATAGGGCTTTTAAAGATCTCCCTGAGATCTGTCTAATGAGCCTAAGAACCCCTAAATTTTTCAAATGTACAGAGAGATATGATTTTCCAAATTTTCCTTAATTTTTTTATAAAATTAAATCCAGCTCTATGCAATCTACTAGTGCTTTACATGTGGGTGCCGTCCGATTGGGTAGCCAATAATTACATCTTATTATATAAATATAGGATTAATTATAGTGGTTGTATCATTGATCGAGCGGCTACAATCAAATTAGGTTCGAAATAGTAAGATCTGATCCAAACTGTTGATTAAAATCAATAGTTACAAATACATCTTCAATCACTTGCTTAAACTTGAAGCTGTTAACATTATTAGGCATGATCCGAGAGATCCCGCCAGTGAACTCTCACAAAATTTCTTAGGAAGAATAAACACAATGAGGACTTTTAATCAAATGGCAGGATTGCGTTAGATTGAAAGTTCCTTTCACACTTGACCAACACTTGCTAGCTTTGAGCTCAGTAAGGGAGTCTTACCATATAGAAAGCCGCAATAAGTGGATTATTCTATCAGGAAGCCTGAGGGGACAATGGAAAAGGCATTTCCTTCAGATGTCAAGGCCAGAGGATCGTCAGAGGCAGGACTTCGAGTGGGACATGGATGAGTTTTAGTAGAGTTTGCTAGAATATATTATTAGAAGAGGCTGGGAGGTTGGGAATGGGAGAGGAATGCTTAGGGAGCTCTCAAGAGTTATTTTGAAAAATTTAGAGAAAATATGAGGGTTTGGGTGAGGGTGACATATTCAAGTTATCTTCACTATCATGGTTAGTTGGAATTGATTGAGGTAAATGCTAGATGGCCTCTAGGTGGAAGGAGGCTTCTTCAGGGAGTCACCTGAGTCCAAAGGAGGTGAGTGTAGGCCTTGGGGAAGCTTTGTCTAAGACTCACAAAGGGGGACCACCAGAGTTGATTTTCTATCGGCCATAGCTACCACCCGTCACTGGCTGGGTCTGGATGATGTGGAAAGTTTTCTTGGAGTCCAATAAGCTATATGAGGAGCTCAATTGAGTATAGAAGTGCCAATTACATGAATGGGCTCAGGTTAAACAAAGCCTAGATGGTTTGGGTTAGATTAGGCTCAGCCTGGATTGAGTCAAGTCATGGGGTTGATAGGGGAGATGCATTAGGTCAAGCGGCATCTAATGCAAGAGTAGATTGTGATTGAATTACTCTAGGATGGGAAATAGATCGGGATAAGCTTGTTTTGACCACATTTCGTTTGCCTAGAGGTTAACCCAAGTCAGCAAAAGGATTGGGCTCAAAAGGGTGGGTGTGTTGGACCTAGGGACACCCAATAGTGGTGTTGGTCTTGCTTGGTGAGGCCTAGGTTGGGAAATTGCTCAACCCAAAGTAGTTTTGTCCATTTTGGGTAAGCATAATTCCTAACCCAAGTTGACCCAAGGCTTGGGTCAACTATGGAAGGTGTATTGTGCTAGGGGAACCCAATGACACCATTGGTTTGATCCAATTAGGCTAGGATTGGAATTTGGCTCAAGGGAGATCTCTCTTTAGATACTTGGGTTAAGCAAAGTGGTTAGCCAATGTGGACCTAAGTCTTTGATCCACCTAAGGGTTATCTCTAAGGACCCAATAGGTGATCCTAGGGGTTTGAATTAGCTTGGGAAAGCCTTGGTCAAAGGGAATGAGTGGGTAGAAGTGTGTGGGAGGTTTTGTCAAACTTTGTTAACTTGGTCAACCAAGTTGACCTATGGTCAAGGGTTGGGTCCATTGAGTTCAAATTGATCATATAAACTAAATGAAAAAGGTTTCAACTCAAGAGGAGGTCATTTGGTTTGAAATGTGTGTTTAAACCATTAAGGGCCACTTTGGTCAACCATGTTAAACCCAAGTGTGGGTTTAGTTTGAATGTATTTCTATTGGAATTTAGGATTCACTGGGTTAGGTTTTGAATATTGATATGAGAAGGCCATGTTAAATTTTGGGGAAAAGACCATAAACCACTTTAAAGGGCATTTTGGTCATTTTCATCCCTGGTCAACCCTAGCTCAAACTGGGTCTAGGAAAGAGTAATTAATTGACCAACAAGTCATTAAAAAAGTCATGAGTGTTGTTAGAAGGTTTGGAAAGGATCCCAATGTCACATTCCATTGAATGGCAAGTCTAGTGGCATAGTTTATAAATATTTGATGGTTTTGTAGCTTTTTGAAATCAATCAAGTTTCTGGGGTTAGGGACCTCATAATAGGTTCAAATTTGGTGGGTTGATCTTAGAGACATATATAAGCAATTTTTAATTGAAGGAGAACAAATCAAAGGTTATTTGATAGGTTTTCTAGGTGGTTGAAAATTCACCTAGAAAGGGTTTCAAGACCTCGACCCTTAACCCTAGAATTTTGTTTGGAATGTTGCGTCCGATTGGGTAGCCAATAATTACATCTTATTATATAAATACAGGATTAATTATAGTGGTTGTATCATTGATCGAGCAGCTACGATCAAATTAGCTCCAAAATAGTAAGATCTGATCCAAACTGTTGATTAAAATCAATAGTTACAAATACATCTTCAATCACTTGCTTAAACTTGAAGCCGTTAACATTCTTAGGCATGATCCGAGAGATCCCGCCAGTGAACTCTCACAAAATTTCTTTGGAAGAATAAACACAATGAGGACTTTTAATCAAATGGCGGGATTGCGTTAGATTGAAAGTTCCTTTCACACTTGACCAACACTAGCTAGCTTTGAGCTCAGTAAGTCTTACCATATAGAAAGGTGCAATAAGTGGATTATTCTATCAGAAAGCTTGAGGGGGCAATGGAAAAGGCATTTCCTTCAGATGTCAAGGCCAGAGGATCGCCAGAGGCAGGACTTCGAGTGGTACATGGATGAGTTTTAGTAGAGTTTGCTAGAACATATTATTAGAAGAGGCTGGGAGGTTGGGGAATGGGAGAGGAATGCTTAGGGAGCTCTCAAGAGTTATTTTGTAAAATTTAGAGAAAATAAGAGGGATTGGGTGAGGGTGACCTATTCAAGCTATCTTCACTATCATGGTTAGTCGGGATTGATTGAGGTAAATACTAGATGGCCTCTGGTGGAAGGAGGCTTCCTCAGGGAGTCACCTGAGTCCAAAGGAGGTTAGTGTAGGCCTTGGGGAAGCTTTGTCTAAGACTCACAAGGGGGGACCACCAGAGTCGATTTTCTATTGGCCATAGCTACCACCCGTCACTGGCTGGGTTGGGATGATGTGGAAAGGTTTCTTAGAGTCCAATAAGCTAGATGAGGAGCTCAATTGAGTATAGAAGTGCCAATTACATGAATGGGCTCAGGTTGAACAAAGCCTAGATGGTTTGGGTTAGATTGGGCTCAGCCTGGATTGAGTCAAGTCATGGGGTTGATAGGGGAGATGCGTTAGGTCAAGCGGCATATGATGCAAGAGTAAATTGTGCTTGAATTACTCTAGGATGGGAAATAGATAGGGATAAGCTTGTTTTGACCACATTTGGTTTGCCTAGAGGTTAACCCAAGTCAGCAAAATGATTGGGCTCAAAAGGGTGGGTGTGTTGGACCTAGGGACACCCAATAGTGGTGTTGGTCTAGCTTGGTGAGGCCTAGGTTGGGAATTTACTCAACCCAATGTAGTTTTGTTCATTTTTGGTAAGCCTAATTCCTAACCCAAGTTGACCCAAGGCTTGGGTCAACTATGGAAGGTGTATTGGGCTAGGGGAACCCAATGACACCATTGGTTTGATCCAATTAGGCTAGGATTGGACTTTGGCTCAAGGGAGATCTCTCTTTAGATACTTGGGTTAAGAAAAGAGGTTAACCAATGTGGACCTAAGTCTTGGATCCACCTTAGGGTTATCTCTAAGGACCCAATAGGTTATCCTAGGGGTTTGAATTAGCTTGGGAAAGCCTTGGTCAAAGGGAATGAATGGGTAGAAGTGTGTGGGAAGTTTTGTCAAACTTTGTTCACTTGGTCAACTAAGTTGACCTATGGTCAAGGGTTGGGTCCATTGAGTTCAAATTGATCATATAAACTAAATGAAAAAGGTTTCAACTCAGGAGGAGGTCATTTGGTTTGAAATGTGTGTTTAAACCCTTAAGGGCCACTTTTGTCAACCATGGTTGACTTGTCAACCATGTTAAACCCAAGTGTGGGTTTAGTTTGAATGTATTTATATAGGAATTTAGGATTCACTGGGTTAGGTTTTGAAGATTGATATGAGTAGGCCATGTTAAATTTTGGGGAAAAGACCAAAAATCACTTTAAAGGGCATTTTGATCATTTTGAGCTCTGGTCAACCCTGGCTCAAACTGGGTCTAGGAAAGAGTAATTAATTGACCAACAAGTCATTAAAAAAGTCATGAGTGTTGTTAGAAGGTTTGGAAAGGATCCCAAGGTCACATTCCATTGAATGGCAAGTCTAGTGGCATAGGTTATAAATATTTGATGGTTTTGTAGGTTTTTGAAATCAATCAAGTTTCTAGGGTTAGGGACCTTATAATAGGTTCAAATTTGGTGGGTTGATCTTAGAGACATATCTAAGCAATTTTTAATTGAAGGAGCACAAATCAAAGGTTATTTGATAGGTTTTCTAGGTGGCAGAAAATTCACCTAGAAAGGGTTTCAGGACCTCGACCCTTAACCCTAGAATTTTGTTTGGAATGTTGGATTTGGATTGGATTTTGGAGTTGAATGGTTGAGTCTTAATTATAAACATATATTAAAATCAAATGAATTATTGAGATTGGTTGGAAATGATATGAAAGTTGATTAAAATCTGGTTGAAAGTAGTGGAGGGTAGGACTAAAGATTGGATTGAAGCGTGGAACTATATTTGATTAGACTTTGATTTTAATTTTGATTTGGACCTATCTGGTTTTGAAGTAGACATCTCCCAATCATCAGGTCACTAGAAAGAAACCCAGGTAGGTCCTAGAGATCTCATACATAAATAAGGTCAACCAATGGACCCAAATATATACGATAGAATAAAGTTTCAGTGCATAAATTGGTGTTAACTGAATAGAAGGGTGGAATATGGAATTTTGATTCTAGGGAAAGGAAAGACCAAGCCTTAGAGAATTAAAGGTGAGTAGATAATAGGGCAGTGTTATAATGGGTGTTATCCACCATTAGTAGATGATCATGTGGTGGGGTCAAAATATGCCCAATACAGAGGATTGAGGTTGAATGATCTTATGATGTGGTGAAAATATGCCCATCACAAAGGATTGGGTTAAATGATCATATGATGGGGTTAAAACTTTCCCATCACAGAGACTCATATTGAGTGATCTTATGGTGGGATTGAGATAGGCCTAATACAGACAATCAAGTTAAATGAACATATGACAGGGTTAAAATATTCCCATCATAGAGGATCAAGTTAAATGATCTTTTGCTTGGTTTGAAATTGCTCAACATAGAGGGTTGAGTTGATAGGACATATGATGGGGTTGAAACATGACCATCATAGAGGATTGGGTTGAATATTCTTATGGTGGGGTCAAAATATACCCAACATAGACGATCGAGTTGAATGATCATATGATAGGGTCAAAACATGCCCATTATAGAGGATCAGGTTGAATGATCTTATGGAAGGGTCAAAATATATGCCCAACACAAAAGATCGAGTTAAATGATCATATGATGGGGTCGAAACTTGCCCATCTTTGTAGGATCAATTTGAGTGATCTTGTGGTGCGGTCAAAATATGTCCAATATGGAGGATTGAGTTGGATGATCATATGATGTGATTGAAACTTGCCCATCATAGAGGATTAATGCTTAAGGAAATACACCGCCTAACCTTAAGGGAAAGAGGGCATAAATTGATTAATTAACAGATTTCATTTTTTTTGAAAATTTCTTTGACACGGAAAATAGAATTGACATAAATTAAACAAAGATATTAAAACATTTCATTAATTGAGAATTTGAGCTACTTCAAACATAGTATTCCTTAAGAAAACACTCATTAACCGATAATGTTGGGTGATTTTTTTTACAATCCACTAGCTGATATGGGCCCCGTTTTGTATAGTATCTCCACAACGAAGGGTCCTTCGCATGTCAGTTCAAACTTCCCCCCATTTTTTGGGTGAGCTAAGATAGGCCTTTGAAAAACCAAGACTAAGTCTCATACTTGGAAGGTTCTAGGTTGCACTAACTTATCTTGTGCTTGAACCATTCAGGCCTTATACAACTATAGACCCTGTTGATCTTAGAGGCGAAGCTCTTCAAGGCATTCAAGTTCTTCTACCCAAAGTTGTGAATTCCATTTAGTCAAGATTTTGTTCTTGATTTCTACATTAAGTGAAGGAATCTGCACCTCTAGATGGAGTATGATATCAGACCCATACACTAGTGCAAATGGGGTGGATTGGGTCATGGTCCTATAATTGGTTTGATAAGCCCTAAGGCTTCTACCAACCTCCCATCCCATTAGCATTTGTTATTATAGAGGGTCTTTTTGATAACCTACACCAAAGTCTTATTGAAGGCCTCAACTAACCCATTAGCCCGAGTATAATAGATTGTTGAGTATCTCCAATCATTGTTATGACATCTTAGAAAATAATTTATTTTTATGGACTTGAATGCAGACTAATTATCTAATATAATTTTGTATGGTATACCATATTGATACATGATAACTAATGAAAGAACTTTAAAATAAGGTATTATGTTACATTAGAGAGGGGAATTATTTTTTCCAGCTTTGAAAAGTAATCAGTCGTAACTAATATGAAGCAATGACCCATGAAAGAAGGAGGGTAAATTGGCCTGATAACGTTTGTGTGTTAACTTTCAAAGGGCCACAAAGCTATCGTAGGATGCAACACATTAGATGGCCAATGTAAGGCCACACCATGGCCTAGCACTGATGATAATGTTTTGCAGTGTTCATGCAATCGTGAATCATCATCAGCTAGTAGTTTCTATGTCTTTCAATTTTCAACTGCATTTTTAGACCTGATTTATAAGCACCGCATAGTCTATAGTGTACCTTTTTAATAATCTTCAGGCCCTCTCATTTATCTAAACAACATAGCCATATCTGATCGAATGATCAGTGGTATAACATATTGTTAACTAGTACACATGAGACGGCATGTTTCTTTATCTAGTTGGTGAGGGATTTGTTCTGAGGAAGTTTAACCTCCCGAAGGTAATTAATTAATGGTCATCTCTAGTCTCTTTCTTCATCAATTTTTGTGAAAGAAGAAAGGATATGGGGAGACTGATTATTTATGTGTTCATAATCTATAGGAGAGAGGACTTGATGACCTAGAATCTCTATAGGAATGTAGTCTTCTTCTAGGCACACAAATCCTTTTACAAGCTTTTCTAAGGCATCTACTATAGAATTACTCCCATGGAGAACCCTACACAAAGTATAATATGGATTTTCTTAAGCAGGTAACCAGTGTACTGGTGATATTTGAAGAGTTTAGGATTCAAAACCTTATAGGTTACTGTAATCTAGTTGATCACCAACTAAGAATGACTAAATATTTTAATCTATTTAATCTCTATTAGGATTGCAAGTTCCAGGCTAGTTATCAAAGCTTTATATTCATCCTCATTATTTGTGTAAGGCATTAACAAATTGTAAGAAAAATGCATCATTCTCTTTTATGGTGTTATGAAAATGAGGCCAATTCCACCTTTTTTGGGGATTGTAGATTGTTGGGGTTTGCCCCATTGAGAGGATGTCGAACCATCAAAATATAATTCTTAGACAAGGTCATCGGATTTATTAATTTCATGATCTATTCATAGGGTAAATCATCATTTAAAGGAGAATTTGTCAGCAACAGGTGCTCCATAAGGAAGTCAGCAATAGCCTGGCCTTTCACAACATGCAAGGGAATGAAAGTTATTTCAAATTTAAGTAGTATCATAGACCACCATGCTAAACATCCTAATAATGTATTGTTGGTAATAAGATATTGCATTTGGCTGACTCTAAAAATTAGACTGATTGAATGAGAAACCAAGCAGTGTCTAAGTTTTTTGGATGCAAAAATGTAAAGCAAGATGCTTCTCGATTGAAGGGTACTTGATTTCCATAGGAAGAAGTCTTCTGCTAAGGTAATAAAGAGAGGCTTTAAGTGACTCAAACTCCACCCGTTAGAGAGAGAAGCTCGACCTGTTAGAGAGAGAAAGTTTTAAAAATTTAAATTTTTATTCTCGAATTTTGTTCCTATTTATCAGGAACTGAGGGGGATGATGGTGGCGGACTGTCACCGGCAAGGGCAGGCTATGGACACAGAAGTAGAAGACCAACGGCAATCATCATCATCGAGGTCTCCGTCATTTGTGGGTAATTCGAAGATAATTATGGAAGGTAATGGTCTGTTGAATTTGAATTCCAGACAGAGAATTCAAATTCCTTTGATGAAACGGCAAGGTCCATTGGTGATAACAGATGTATCAAAAATATCTCCTAAGTTGATCAAGCATTTGGAAGGCAAAGGTAAGGCTTTAGCTGGAGTTGTGGATATGGTTACTCCACAAAGATTGATATCATCTGTAATTCCTTCTGATAATACTGCATCTACTTCTGGAATGAAAATTTTTGTTAACCGGTTTGAGAAATCAAATGCAATCCCTGGACTTAGGTGTATCGTGATAAATGAGAATTCTCAGAATTTGGTTGACAATAATATTCATTTTGTATCGGAAAGAAGGAATGACTCGGAAGGAGATAAGCTGTCTGATGGAATGCCTAAAAACTCTGTAGGCTTGGGTAATGTGAATCCATGGAGTAACAAACCATATATAAAACTGGATTTTAAAGAGGAGGAGGTGGTTTTTTCTGAAGATGGAAAGGCTGTAAGGTTAAATGATGAATTGGAAGAAATGAACTCAAAGAAACTTTCAAATTCATTGGTTATTAAGGTATTTGGGAAAGATTTATCATCCCATATGGTGGCTTGGGAGATAAGGAAACAATGGAGTCAATTTGGGCAATTCCACTTCAGTACATTGGGTAAAGGATGGTTCTTATGCTCATTCTCATCGGAAGAGATGGTAGAAGCAGTTCTTGGTTTGTTAACGGGCATATAGTAGATATGGAGAAGTGGATTCTGAACTTTTCTACTACATATATAAAGAGACTTTCTTCTCCAATTTGGATTAGAATGCCACACTTACCTTTGCAATGTTGGGATGAGAAGAATGTAACTTGTATTGCTTCAAGAATTGGAAAACCACTTATGTTGGACAGTAATATGTTTCATTGGGGAAGAATTGAATTTTTTAGAGTATGTGTAAGAATTAGGCTTGATCAACCTCTTCCAATATGTGTATGGGTGGATAGCATGGTTGGAAGTCTTCCAAAATGTGGAGTATGAGAAGGTATCTAACGTTTGCTTTGTATGTGGGAAGATTGGACATATGGATAATGAATGTGTTCTAAAAGAAAAAAATCCTAAGGTTGTGGAGGTTGCTAATGAAAGTGGTAGAGAAAATGGTGTGGCAAGGAAACAAGAGGTTTTGAAAGAACCTTCTTATGGTCCATGGATTCTAGTAAACAACAAGAGAAGAAGAAGATCTAAACAGAGCAACAAGGTGATTAAACCAAACACTGTCAGATATGTTAAAAAATATGCTGTTCCAGTGATTGTTGCGTATGAAGTTCAGAATTTTATGGATGATGGTATCAGTGAAGTCTCTATCCAGGAAATTCCAGGAAGATTATGTGATGAGGCTGAACAATTAGAAGAGGGGGAGTTTAGACTGGAAGGAGATAAAGTTGAGCAGATGGAACAAAAAACTATTTTAATGGAATAGGAAATACCATTTAACAAAAGTGATATTAGCTCTGGACATTATATCTCTGAGGTTGATAACTTGGAGAACGTTGATTCTTCTTCTATTTCTAAAGACAAAGACAAAGATGAGAAGGGTTGCTTGCGAACTCAAGTAAGTCCTAATGGATTACTTGCGAACTCAAGTATTCCCTATCGAAAAATTGATTTCAAACTTCAGAAATAGAAAAGATCATAGGGAGTGGTATAGTTAGAAACATTGGTTTCAATCAGAAAATCTGCGGAATTGGCAGCAGAAAATAATTCACCTGTGGAAGTTCTTGTTGTTCAAAAGAGGAAAAACATGTTCTCTATAGTTCAAATAGTTAATGAAGATGGAAATGCAGATTCTATTGAAGAAAATTCTTTGGTTGATAGGGAAGAAGGTGAGCTGGAGGTGGATGAAAAAGCTATTAAAAAAGTGGATGTCTGAAAGGATTTGGAGAATAAGTTTGAAAAGGACATTTGTCCTTATAAGGACATGCCTAAATACAAATTGTCAAAAGAACTCAGTTCTTTAGGGCCCATTAAAACTAAAGCTCGTGGAAGAATTGGAGAAGGAGGTAGTAGGAAGAAAGATGGGGGATACTCCCCAAAAAATATTAATGGAATCCATAGCTTTTTGGAATTGTATAGGGACAAAGAAGAAGGAAGCCTCTCTATATATGAAGGAATTTATCAATGATTACAAGGTTTTCTTGGTGGGGTTGGTGGAAACTAAAATCAACTCTTTTAATAGAGTTGACTTTGAGAGGATGATGGGTCCTAATTGGGATTTTTTTATTCCTTCTGAAGGAATGTCTGGCGGCATTATGATTTTATGGAGAGCAGATGTAGCTTCCTTTTCAGTTTTAAAGACTTCAGATCGATGTGTGATAGGGGATCTTAATGTCTTTAACAAAGGAATATGGATAATTGCTACTGTTTATAGGAGCAAGGAGGTTCACAAGAGGAGATTGTCATGAGATTGCATTCATGAGCAATCACATAGAAATATTCCATCTATTATTGGTGGAGATTTCAACTGCATTTTGTCCCAAGAGGACAAGAAAGGAGGGAGAAAGTTTGTCTTTTCTCAAGGTTCCTTAGAATTGTTCAAATTTATGAATGATAATGACTATCATGATGTTGGAGTGGTTGGTCCAAGATATACTTGGTGCAATAATAAAGTGGGAAGTGGAAGAATTCTTAAACGTTTTGATAGTTGTTTGTTGAATTCCATGGCTCTTCAAAATATCCAAATTGCGGTGGTAAGACACTTAGCCAGAGTGGCTTCAGACCACTTCCCTATAGTGCTGAAACTATTTGAAGTATCAATAAGAATGAGAAGGTATATCAAGTTTGAAGAGGTTTGGTTATCCTTTAAAATAGCGGCACACATAGTTTCTAAAGGATGGAAGAAGAACTATGTTGGAGATGACATGGAAGTCCTGAACAAGAAGTACAAGAGAAATTTAAATGATTTGTTCTACTATAGCAAGAACAAACTGAAAGACTTTTCAAGTGAAAAGGAGAGGTTGAAGGCTGAAATAATACTACTTCAGAAAGAAGAAGCTAGGAATGGTTGGATGGATGAAGAAAATTTATGGTAGCTCAGATCTAAAGTAAAAGAGTTGAAAGTTATTCTAAATTGCTTGAACACTTGGTGGAAGCAAAGAGCAAAAGTGAAGTGGGTGGTTGAAGGGGACTCTAACACAATTTTTTCATGTCTTTGCCAATGCTAGGAGGAATGCTAATTGGTTCTCTCAAGTGAAGAATTCTGATGGCTTGCTCACTGAAATCCTAGAGAAGTGGAAGAAATTTTTTTCAGATTCTTTCAAGATAAATGGATGGATAGATACTGCAGTTTGGAGAACTAGCCAGAACCGTGGATGGTTTTGGAAGAAGAGGACAAGATGTTGTTGAGAAGGGAGCTTTTAGTGGTTGAAGTTAAGGAGGCTGTTATGAGGTTAGGGAACAATAAAGCTCCGGGATGTGATGGATTGTCACATTCCTTTTTCAAAAGGTTTTGGGAGATCATTGGTGAAGATGTTTATAAAGCAGTAAGACATTTTTTCTCTTCAGGTAAGATGAGTAAAGATTGGAAAGATACTTTTGTGGTGCTTATTCCAAAGTCTACTAATCCTTTAACTCCTAACTTTCGTCTAATCAGTTTATGTAATTCTATTTATAAGATTGTGGCCAAAGTTATTTTAAATAGAATGTTATTGGTAATTACAAGGATCATATCTGAAGAACAAGTGGCTTTTGTGAAGGGGAGATCTATTTTTTATCATCATTTATTAGATCAAGAGATTTTCAGTAAACTAAGGCATTCAAAGGCTTGCAATGGGTATTTAGCCATCAAATTGGATATGAACCAAGCATACAATAGTATGTGTTGGATAACTTTGAAGAAGATGATGATGGAGTTGGGATTCCCGGATAGATTTCTTGGATTGGTTTTGAAATGTGTTTCCAATCCAAGATTCTCTATATTGATCAATGGGACAAGATCAAATTGGATTGAGGGAAGATGTGGGTTTTGACAAGGATGCCCACTCTCTCCATTCTTGTTTATTATATTCTCTCAGCTATTAACAAATGTTTTTTTATAGCTGAGGAATGGATTTGGGAATCAAAATTTGTGCTAATGCTCCAAGGATTAACCATCTTGTGTACGCAGATGATGTGTTGTTGTTTTTAGATACAAAATTGAAAAATGTTAGGAAGATAAGGAACATGGTGAAAAACTACTGCATATGGACCAGGCAAAATATTAATCAACAAAAAATTATCTTTGATTTTTGGTAAATCGGTGTTGAGGAGGAGGAAGAGACAAATATCAAAGTTGTTGAAATTCAAGATGGTGGAAGAATTAGAATACCTGGGTATCAAAATTGCATTAATAAGATTATAAAAAAGGATGATTTTCAAATGCTGTTGGATAAAACAGTTAAGAAAATAAATGTGTGGGGAAATAGATATTTGTCATTAGCTGGAAGATTATGTTTGGTACAATCTG
The DNA here is from genome assembly GCF_001605985.2 of Dendrobium catenatum. Lineage (NCBI taxonomy): Eukaryota > Viridiplantae > Streptophyta > Magnoliopsida > Asparagales > Orchidaceae > Dendrobium > Dendrobium catenatum. Next base: position 517,571 of record NW_021318533.1, read on the forward strand.
TTCTTCTCACTTTACCAGTTTTCTTAATCTCTCACTCTCTTGTCCCTATGAGAACTTTAAATGAGTTGGAAAAATTATGTAGAGACTTCATCTAGAATAAAATGAATGGAAGCCACAGTTTGCATTATGTGGCATGGGAAATGTTATGTAGACCAAAGCAAAGGGGCAGATGGGGTCTTCAAACAACAATAACCAAAATTGGGCCACTTAGAGAAAAGTTTGCATGGAATCTCATTGAGAAACCAAATACATTGTTGAATAGAAACCTGATAGCTAAATATGGAGAAAGGTGGTGGAGTAAGGAGGATCAAATTCATGGAAAATCATTACCAGTGGATGGAAAGCTCATAAAAAGTTTGGAAGATGGAAAGTAGTAGATGGTTATAATATTAATGTATTAAAGGATACATGGATTCTGGATAAAAGTTTACTTAAATGGCCAACTTTTGTAGGATGCTCTAATGATGAAAATTCCACTCTTGATTATTTTATAGAGGATGGAAAATGGGATTTCAGGAAACTTAGACAATGCTTCGGTGAAGACCTTGTGAAGATTTTTGAAGGAGTACAGATCTTTAATACTGCATTTCAAGATCACATGGAGTTGAAGCTTCAGTTTACTGGTAAAACTATCTCAGCTTTATTGATGAAAGATAATCTTAAAGAAGTTATGACAAGGGATTTGTTTACATAGATTCATAAATTGAAGATTAATGCTCGGGTGGAGCTATTTTTATGGCGGCTATGTGGAGATGCTATTCCTACTGAAGATTTTCTTTTTAGAAGAAAGCTTTTGGATAAATGCCTATATCCTATGGGATGTGGGGTGATTGAAGACCTTTATCATGTCACGTCTAATTTTTTAATACTTGTGAAAGTTAGCAAGGTGTTAAGAGAATGGGGATTCAAAATTCCAAATTTTTGTAATTGGAGAGAATTCTTACAAGGAATCAGAAAATTAACAAAGGAAGATGTGATGAAAGTAGGATATATGCATTACTATTATGGATGGTTTGGAATAATAGATGCAAGGTTAAACATGGAAAAACTGGAAGCAGTAATGTAATGATTGTTGTTTCAATTTTAAGCTTCTATAGCTCAGCAAAACAAAGTACTTACCGCTCAGATCACTAGGGTGCTTATCGGTCTGAAGGATTGTTCTTAGATTATTGGCATCCTCCTCCACTTGAGTGGTTAAAGATTAATCTGGATGCAACACTTAAAGAGAATTATATGGCTGATATCGGTGGGGTAGTAAGAGATGACAAAGGAAGGTTTGTCTTTGCTTTTGGGAGAAGAAAACTGCATTGGACAATGCACGAATGGAACTTTCAGCATTCATAGCCTTGAAGGAAAATGGCAAGGATGGACACGAGAAGTAAAAGGTATCATAGTGGAAGGGGATAATAAGAATGTTCTCCAATTTCTTCAGCAATTATATAGCAAACCGAAGAACGTTAGAGAGAACTTGGATGATGAAGAACTCTTATTCTTTAGCAACTTCAATAATGTTAACTTCAATTGTGTTAGCCACAATTATAATAAGTTAGCGGATTATTATGCTAACTTAGCTTTATCATTTGATTTTGATTGGGATTTCTTCCTTGAAAACAACCTTCCTTCTTCCTTGGCCAATTTTTGCGCATCTTTTCTTTTTGGCATCATTGGCCAATTTTTTAATATGCTAACTTTCTGAAGTCCTAAAAATAAAAGTAAACATATCCTATTGATAAAGCAGATTCTTGATTAAGAAAATTATGAGTTAGATTCAACAACTTGCAAAAGATCCCTATGCGATAAATAAAATGTAGGGAGATAAATAAATTTAGTTTCAAAGAATAATTTAAAAAATGAAAAAGATTTTAAATCAAAAGTAGAATAACCCCTTTTAGGAAATAGAGATTGAGAGTCAAAAACATGAGTTTTCTTCCTTTGACTGTTTTACATAAGCCAAACACAACATACCAAAGATTTCAAAAAAAAATAGGAAGTAGATTTTTCATTTTTAGAAAAGTGAATGTGTGTGTTGATCAGAGACAAACTTTCACAAAAATGTCAAAGAATAAACAAAACAAAAACATAAAATAAAAATGAAAAACATAAAAACAAAAACACAACACAAAAATACGAAAGGCTTTTAACCATTATCTCTCTCCTGGTCAGATTCTTCAGGAACTAGATATGCCCACGAGAATTTTTGACTTTCATTATTTTCTTAGTTTAAATTTTGCTTCGCCTTGCCCTTTTTTTTCGTAGGAAGAATTTTTAAATTTGAGCAGTGATTTTTTATATGTCCAGGCTTCCTACATCGAAAGCAAATAACATCAGAAGGAATATGAACATTCTTACCATTTATCCCTTTTTCCAATTTTGCTTATATTTGGTGAGCTTTGTGATTTTCTTGACAAGTCATTGCATTCGTCACCAACTAAGCTATCTCTTTCTGTTTCTCCAGCTTTTAGAACAATCGTTTCACCTACATCCAAAAGACTTTGACCCAAACTTTGCTCGTAGGCAATGAGTGATTCAATCAAATTATCAATAGAATAATCATTCAAATCTTTTGATTCACAAATAGCAACAACTTTGGCATCAAATTTTTCAAGTAAACGGCTAAGAATTTTGTTAACTTTTTCAAAATTTGAATATTATTTTCCTAAGGCATGCAATGATGTTACAATTTGAATGAACCAGGTATACATGTCTAAGATCGTTTCAAAAGGTTTAATGGAAAATAGTTCAAAATCATGCAATAACATATTCCACTTGGATTGCTTAATTTCACAAGTGCCTTCGTATATGGTGTATAGTTTATCCCAAACTTCCTTACCAGTAGTGCACGTGGATCGTAACATAAAATCATTAGAATTTAAAGCTCATAAAAAGCATTTTAAAGATTTTGTATTCAATTGAGCATTTACTTGTTCTTCCCTATTCCATTGATTAAAAGGAATATAAATTTTAACTCCATTAACAATACGTGACAGTGATGAATAACCAGTTAAAATCATATGCCACATGCAAAAATCAATCGATTGCTAGAAAGTAGTCATGCGAATTTTTCAAAAATCAAAAGTAATAAATTTCAAATAAAGGTGGTCTGGTGATTGAATATCCTTCCGTAATATTATGATTTGAAAAATTAGCCATGGATCGAAATTCAAAAGCTTTTAAAAACTTATTTTATAAATCCTGCTCTGATACCACTTGAAAGTGCTCAAATGACACTAGAAAAGTGATCTGATACAACTTAAAAGTTTGTTAGGGATGTTAAGCCCTTATGAACTGTCCCAAGGATAACAAAGAGAGAGGTGAATTTGAAAAGAATAATCTTTAAATCAAAACATAAACGAAAAACAATATCACCACAATAAAAACCAAATGCAAAAATTAAATGCGGAAGTAATAAGGAAAGAACACACTGGATTTCTAGTGGTTAGATCGTTCTGGATGATGTATATATCGTCCTGACCGATTTCCTAAAATAATGAATACCTAATCTGATCATGGCGGCTGATTCTTTCTGAATTGAACTTATCGTCTTGGCCGATACAAGTATCATCCAGACCGATCAGCTCATGATAGCTGCCTTAATGAAGATGCCCTAATTAGGATTTCTTCTTTTGGACCGATCGTCCTGGACGGTGTTACCAAAAATAGAAATCTTTAGGAAACAACAAAAAAATCTTCCAAACTACAAAACATCAGGAGCCACACTAAATACAATAGACTCAAGAAAGGAAAAAGTGTACAAACTAACTCAGACCTAGTCTACCCAATCTTGAGCTGCTTTCAAATTTTAGTCTAATCGTGTGGACCTGAAATGTTAGTAAAAAAGGCAATCGTAGAGAAATAAGAATGTTTGTTATCATCAAAATCATAAACCATAGATCCGTAACAAGTACATCCCCTAAATCAACTGGGTTAGTGATAACACTGACTAAAATCTGGGTAGCTTAAATGGAGTTTGAAGTGACTTTTGTGGGGGTTGAGGTACATCAACCATGTTAATCTTCTTAATGAAATATTTACTTTTAAGGGATTTGGTCCTTTTTCCCTCATCTTTTGTTGTCCCTTTGATTTTAGAATTTTTCTTGGTTTTGACAACCCCTAAAGCTAGCTTTGTAAATTTTGTGGAAGTAACTAACAACCCATACGTAGAATGGTGGCTCTATCCAGGTCAATTAAGTATGATATCCACATTTTAGAGGTTGGAGGGCAGGGGCGGAACCAGCCCTAATTTTCAGGGGGGGCAAACTTATAAGACATATATGTCGGGGATTCAAGGGGGCAGTGTCTTCTGGCGGGGTTCGACCTGTTGGGGGCAATTATCTAAAGATAATAGTAATTTAAAATTTTTAGGGGGGGCAATTGCATGAAAACTCTTGTAATAAAGATTAAAAAATGAATAAAAAGGGTAAATTACCTAAAAAAACCATATAAAAAAATTTAAAAAAAAATTTTGAGGGGGGGCAACTGCCCCCCCTGGAACCTAAATGGTTCCGCCCTTGTTGGAGGGCGTGGCACCCAATGTTAACCATATACTAACACAAAAGTTGTTGGCTATCTTGTAAACTTCTTGTTCATCCTCACAGACTGAGGAGTTAAAATTTCTTGCTTCAGATCTTTCCTCCTTAACGATTTCATTTTCAAACTTATGGGATATCAACCCCTTAAAATGTCTGTATTATGTTCCTTAAGATCATGTTTATTTGCTTTCATTTTTCCTTTGGAGTTTTCTTATTTGAGTAGTCGACTGGACATAATGAGGAACTAGCTATCTTAGTCACGCTCTCCTCTCTCCTATAGTATCAGCCAAGGGGTGGAAGTGACTCCCTTTAAGGAGTTGAGAGGATGCAGTGATAGGAAGCTCCTCATCATGCTCTAGCTCTACTTGGCCTAAAGTCTTGGCATCGATAACTTTCCTTGCTTTAGCAATCTCTTCCTAAATCTCCTCAATTAATTCTTATTCTAATTTTTACTTTTGAATGGGATCCCAGAACTTAATCCCTCCTCAAAGATAGACTTAGCTTCAGCACCCTCAGTAAGAGCTTCTAACTTTCCTTCCCCAACATTGGGATTGAGGGGTCCTGGCCCTGACCCCATGACCAATTTTAACACAAAAGAATCTAACTTAGAAGCATAAAGATCAACTAATATCTCCCCATTCATTAACATCTCAATGGTTTGGAAGCCCAAGAAAAAATAAATTTCTTTTCCATATTTGATATCTTCACAAGTAAGGCCCTTCTCAAAAGTAAATATTAGCTATCTGGCCATTGAATTAAGTTTATGTTTTCTGGAATTTGAAAAAGCAGTGGATTTAGATATTTTTTAAATTACAAATTGAAAATAATGATGAACCCTATATTCTATCTCATATGCCAAGTTGTAGGATTTACAACCAGATATATGTTGATAATGTACAAAATTTAGTTATGATGTCAAAAGAGGTTAAAATTTTCAAATGTTTTAGGGTAGCATATGATGGTGTAAATTTTAGACTGAATTTTTTTTTAAAGATTTATCTTTTGAAAATAATGATGAATTTTCTTTCAATTTTGGAACACAACAAGTTGGGTTCTCATCCAACTTGAAGGCTTAAAAAATTAACAAGAAAATTCAAGAGGGTTATTTGCTTGACTATTCCACATTATTGACTAATTTAGTGGTGGAATGTCAAAGTTAAAAGTTAGAAAAATATAAGATCTTAAAAACATGATCGACAGGACTCCCTACAAATTTTGAACTTAATATAACAAATTAGAAATAAAATTGCATGTTCATAAAATTGAGAAGTAGATTTTAAGAGTTTGACTTGATGCTATCGCCATGCAAATTAACTTGGGGGTAGACTTTGGGGTAGAAGGTCAAACCCAATTTTGTTTAGAGGCTTCACATCTCTTTAGATATGAACTTTTTTTATGTTCGCCAAGCTCTCCCAAGGAAGAAATGGATAGAGTGCTAATAGAAAGAAAGCTAGTCAGGACTACTAATGAAATAAAATTTCAATTATTTGAATATGATGATAATGAACGTCATTGATTTTGATTTTCCAAAAGGAGACTAATTTAGTTTTGAAAACTAATTTTTTTGAAAAGTTTTTGTGGGATCTAAATACGCTACGAGCATAAGCCCTCATAGTTTATTACATCGTTAGGAGGCTGAATTCCATACAAATACTCTCAATTAAAATAATCACAAAAATTTTATTTAGAGATTTTCTAGGAGTGATATCAAAGGAGGTGAATTTTTGAATTTCAATAGGGACTAGATAAAATTGGAGTCAATAGATGAGAGGTAAGAGATACTTTGAAATTTTGAAATAGTTCATAAGTGTCCCAACCTTATCTAAATATTAGGCTTTAAATTTTAGATTGAGAGAATCTTTAATTAAAGTTGAATAAATAATTAGAAATTTGGGATTATATTCCTAGAGGTTAGGGTCTTATGATTATAAATTAACCTTGGATCCTAAATATAAACTTTTCACTATATCATAGTAGCCCAAACCTAGCTAATATAGTTCAAAATTTGGACTTACCCTAGTCTAGATTGGGGAGCCATCTAATCACCTAGCTGATTTAAAATCCATTAGTCTAGTCATTATTAAAGAGTGGTAGAGATGTTGTTATTAAAGTTTTTGAGAATTGAGAATGACATCTAGAGCATATCTTAATTGGTCCCTTAACTTTTATAGGGTGAAAAATACTTGAATCAAACACAATTAAGATTTTAGACTCATTTTTAAATTGATTTCTAATACAATGCGTGCTGATCAACTGATCAAATGCATAAAATGAATATGTAGAAGTTTTTTAAAAAGGCTAAAAAATATTTTTTCCTAGCGATTGCACAACATTCCCTTGATATATTTTCACCCTCAAAGGTTAGGTGGTCTGCCAGAACCTGTAGGCGGGGAGGTGCCAAGCAAGAAAGAGAAGCAATTAATATGATTATGTAGACTCCCGGTGATCCCGGGCTTAATTCTTAGATTGTTAGAGTTTTTATGTTGGTCTAAATATTTTATTTTAATTTTAAGTAGAAAAAATTTATATGTGCCCTTACAAGCCTCTGATTGAATCAAGGCTAAAATTAAAATGACATGCAAATTGCCAAAAAACTATGGAAAGCAAGAAACCCTATATGTAATCATTTCAAATCAAACAAATTAAATAAATAAATTAATTAAATAAATATCCAAAGGTAATCTTCCTATTTATTACAACCCATAAATTACATAAATTAAAAGTGGCCAGACACCACTAAATACAAATAAGAATTCTAATCCTAGGAAAGACACTAGTGGCTTTGAGTGGGATACTCTCTATCTTCAACTCTTCATCCTTCTCCTATTTGGGCTTCTTGGACTCATCATACTTGGATACCCAAATGAAAAAGAAAAACCTTCCCTAGAAATGGAGGTTATTATTTTCACTTTGGGTATTAAAATTGTCAAAAATTGGGCTTCTAAATGAAAACGGACTATCCCTTAAGAGGTATCATTTCCTCTTTGGAATCCAATTTTGCATACAAACATCCCGAGTCAAATGTCTAACTTTCATAACTCTTAACTTTTAAATAAATTATATTGATAATGAAAAGAAAAATTTATACACTCATGAAAGGTTATCCTAAGCATTTGAAGATAAAACACATCCCAAGCAGTTTATATATATGTGGTAAAGTAAACTACACTTAGTCATGTTCTTTTTCATTTGGGGGCTAAGCGGTTGAAGCAACCGTAGCAGTTAAAATAATTATTAATTTAGCCCCCTTTTTATTTCCTTGCATGATTGTGACCACTTACAAAAACCTAAGTGAGCAACCAGATCGGTCCTAACCTAAGGGTAAACTTTTACCCATCACATCAATTAACATATTGTAATTAAAATAAATAAACTCTCACATCAATTAAATTTCAATCATATAATGTAATGAAAACTCAAAAAACCTGACACACAGTAGTAAAATTAGAAATTGACTAGCCTATAATAAAGTTGGTTATCCTAGCAAACCATCTAAAGTGTGTGCAAAAGGCAGTGTGGCTAGCGTAGATCTTAAGCTCGGTAGTTTGTTGAAGTTATCTAGTTTTCGAGTTCGTTAAAGGTTGAAGGGGAAAATTTTATTAGAGTTTAAATATTAATATATTAAAGCTTAATTGAGATTTATTTTAATTATTTAAATCATTACCGCCTTTGTTGCTCATGAAGGCTGTGAAGTTTTATTTCACCTTCTTTGGGGAAAAGTTAATAGCCTTGTAGGCCTGAGTTACCCAGTAATAACTAGGGTTTATTAAACTAATTTGATTGGTTGAAAATTGAGGGTTGATTAATTTTAAGTAAGTATATTGATTGTTAGTCTAAATAATTAAATTAAGATTATTTGGAATTTTTAATGCATTATTGGATTTTGGAAATTTTAGAGCTATTTGGATTATTTTAATGTATTAATTAAGGGGTTAAAAGTTCACATTTAGAAAAAAGTTGATTTTTGGGGTTTGATCTTTTTCTTGAACATTAAACCTTAAAATGAGTAATTAGAAATTGAGTTTATTTAATTTGGAATTTTCTAGATTAAGATATGATTTTTTGAAGTTTTGAACTAGTTTTGAACTACGGTAAACCGGGGAGTCGATAATTTGACTTTGACCATAATTTAGAGGTTTAACATTTTTTGAAAATAATAGATTTAAATGGATTTGATTTGATTAAATTGGATTTTTTTAAAATTATTAGTGATTTTCTTAATTTTAAGTATTTTTTGAATTTTTAAAATAACCTAATTAAGGGGATTTTTAGATTTTGATCCAAATCAATTCCAAATCTCTTGGAATCTTCCCCAATGGTCGGGAATGACCTAAGGGGATGTTTCCAAGTTTTTAGGGATTTTGTGGAATTTTAAATATTTTAATTAATTGTTTGAATTAATTGAAAATTGTCCCTAAAAACTAAATTATAGTTAAATTATTGGTTTGATCATGGGTCATTTATTTTTCATGGGTTAAGGGTTCAATTATAAGCAATTAGAGTCCTTATGGGATTTATTTGTACTTTATATGAATTAATAATGAATTAATTAATGTTTTAAGCTAAATATAGGAAGGAATGTTTTAGTTTCTAGCTAGTGGACTAAATGGGGACCAAATCTAGTGAATTTTGGACCATGAGATCACTTTATCTCATGGTCTAATCCACCTTAATTTATTACCAGATGAAGCTCTCTAAGGTGGTTAACCAAACCTCCTAAGGCACCTTGTAAGTTACCTTCAAAAAATCCTAAGTCATTACCCTAAGCTTGGATGGGGATGTAATCAATGGCTCTAAACTCCCTTGACTAAGAACAATTAACACACCAAAAATCAAAAACTAAATCCCTTTGGAAAGTTCATAGAACTAATTTGAACTTATGGGTCAAACCATGACCCCTAATCCTAAAATTGGCATGGACATGCCCTTAAACACATCAAATAATTAAGGGGGATAAAATTTTAACATGTCAGGGAAATGTTAAAATTAAATACCCTAAATCTCAAGCTATGGGGATACCAATTAAGCTAAAAATGCAATAATACCATAAACATTCAAATTAAAATTGACATTACTACATAAGTAACTTGGGCTTGTGACCATAAGGATTTTAAAGGGCTCCCTGAGATCTTTCTAATGAGCTTAAGAACACCTAAATATGTTAAGTCTGGAGGACAATATGATTTTCCAAAGTTTACTTGAATTTTCTATAAAATTAAATCCACATTTACATAGTCAGCCAAAGCTTTGCACGCTAGCGCCATCCAACTAGCCAGCCAATCTTTGTGACTAACTATGTAAATGAAAAATTGATTATAGGCATTGGAGCATTGATCGAGCGTTCGTGATCAAATGGGCTCCAAAAAAATGGGATATAATTCGAACTACTGATTAAAACTAATGGTTAGGATTATGACTTCAACCTCTCGCACAAACCCTAAGTGCTCACATTCCTTAGTGTGATTTGAGAGATATTGTTGGCAAACTCTAAAAAAATTTCACATGAAGCATCAAGATGATAAGGACATTCAATCCAAAGGTGGGATTATGTTGCATTGATTGTTCCTTTCACACTTGGCTAACACTAGCTAGCAAGGATCTCAGGAAGGGATTCTCAACATGTATAAAGCCCCAACAAATATTTTTTTCTATAAGGAAGCTTGAACATATGATGGAAAAGACTTTTCCTTTAGATACCAAGGGAGGAGGATCGCCAAAGGTAGGACTTCGAGCAAAACAGGAAAGGTTTCACCGAAGTTATCTTAAACAGATGGTTTGAAGAGGCTAGGTTGTTGGGGAATAGGAGAGGAATGCACAAAAAGCTATGGGGAGTGTTTTTGAAAACTTTGTATCAAATGAGAGGGTCTGGGTAGGGTTCCCTCTTTAAGCTATTCATGTGGTCATTAAAGGTCAGGACTGATCGGGGTAACTGCTAGATGGCCTCTAGGTGGAAGCAGACATCCTCGAGGAGTCATCTTATCCCAAACGAGGTGAGTGCTTGCCTTAGGGAAGCTTTGTCTAAGACTCTTAATGGGGGGGGGGGGAGGGATGGGGCAGACCACCATAGCTAATTTTTCATTCACCGTTGGCTTGGTTGGGCTGATGTAGAAATGCTACTAGGAGTTTGGCGAGCTCAAGGGTTGACTCAATTGGGCAGGGAGAGCCCAGTTGCATGAATGGGCTTAGGTTGACCCAAACTTGGATGGTATAGGTCAGTTTGGGCTCCACTTGGATTGAGTCAATTTGTGGGTTGATATGGGAGATGCATTGGGTCAAGGGGCACCCAATTCAAGTGTTGATTGGGTTTGATTTCCTTTGAAGTGGGAAATGGCTTGGGTCATGGTGGTTTTGACCACTTTGGGCTAGCCTAGAGGTTGACCCAAGCTATCCCAAGGGTTGGACTTACATGGGTGGGTGAATTAGACCTAAGGCCACCTAATAAGGGTATTGGTTTGGCTTTATGAGGTCTAGGTTGGGAAATGGCTCAACCCAAGGTGGGTTTGGCCACTTTTGATTAACCTAATTCCTAACCTAGGTTGACCAAAGGGTTGGGTCAACCATAGAAGGTGTATTGGGTCAAGGAGAACCAAATTCCACCATTGGTTTGATCCAATTAAGCTAGGATTGGATTTTATCTCAAGGGAGATCTCTCGTTGGACACTTGGGTAAAGCCAAGTGTCTAACCCAATTGGACCCAAGGCTTGGGTCCACCCAATGGCCCAATGGGTAATCTAAATTGGCTTGGGAAAGCCTTGGTCAAAGGGTTTGAATGGGTAGAAGTGTATGGGTGGTTTGTTCAAACATGGTTAACTTGGTCAACCAACTTTACCTATGATTAATAGTCGGGTCTATTGATTTCAAATTAAACATATGAACTTAATTGTTGTGGTTTCAACTCAAGGGGAGGTCATTGGTTTAAAATGGGTTTTAAACACTTAAGGGCCATTTTGGTCAAGTAGGTTTAACCCAAGTGCGGATTTGGGTCAATGTATTCTTAATGACATTTAGTATTCATTTAGTTAAGTTTTGAAGATTTATATGGGAACACCATGTTGAATTTTGGGGAAAAGACCAAAAACCCCTTTAAAAAGCATTTTGGTCATTTTGAGCCCTGATCAATCATTGGTCAAACTGGGTACAGGAAAGTGTAGGTTACTAACCAAAAAGTCAAGAAAGAGGTCATGGTCATGATTAGAAGATTTGAAAAGGATCCCAAACTCAAATTGCACTGAATAACAAGTCTAATGGAATAAGATTTAAATATATGAAGGTTTTATAGCCTTGGGGAATAAATTTAGTTTCTAGTGATAGGGACCACATAATGGGTTCAAACTTGGTGGGTTGATCCTAAAGAAATATATAAGAAAGATGAAATTTAAATACCCCAAATCATAGATCATTTGACTGGGTTTCCATGTGATAGAAAATTCATCCAAAAAGGGTTTAAAAACCGATGCCCATAACCTTGGGATTTTGTTTGGAATGTTGGATTTGGATTTGATTTTGGAGTTGACAAGTTGATTTTGAATTATCAACATCAATGAAAATAAAATTAATGATTGAGATTGATTGGACATGATTTGAAAGTTGATTGAAAGTTGCTTGAAAGTTGGTGGAGGGCTGGACTAAATAATGGATTTTAGGGTGGAATTATATTTGAATAGACTTTGAATTTTGTTTTGACTAGGACCAATATGGCTGAGAAGTGGACACCTCCCAATCATCAGGTCACTAGAAACAAATCCAAGTATTTATTTTAGTCTCATAAAGAAATGAGGTCAAGAAGAATAAGAAAAACCATCATTAAAATAAGATTCATACTCCAATCCATCTCAACTAACATTTTCTTCTTTTTTTTTTCTTTTTTTGCTCTCTAAGAACTCCTTCATACTCTTGAAGCCTTTTCTCACTATTTGAAGCTTCTTGGTGATGAGCTTGACACCCAACCAAGCAATCAATCCATCTAAGCATCCTAAACACCTCTCCATTCCTCGTCTAGCTTTAACCTCTTTATAGATTTTGTTCTTCAAGACCTAAGGTGCTAAATAAGCCTAAATAAAATAAAGGAGGTCTGCTAAATTGAGGTAAAAAAAAAACATAATATAGATCTCATTTTAAAATAACTTTGATGACTCATTACAATAAAAAAAATCTTCCATGACTCATTCTATAAATCTTCTAAATTTCATACAAAAAATCTATAAATATATATAGAAGCACAAATATGAAGTTTCATGGTATTAAACTCACTTAATATCAAGCTTAAATCCCTCTTCATAATGATATTTTTGGTTTGCTAGAGAAAGAAGATGTGATCACAACCATTTAACCCTTTTATTTGAAATGAAGGGTTTTGATTATGTTTTTCCAAATGCTCCATCCCCCCTATCTTATATTTTGAGGGATTAAATCTCAGTCGTTGGATCTGCCCCATGCAAGAATGAATGATCCAAATACATCCTAACTCACTTATGTGACTCATAGTCAGCTATCTACGGACTTCTAGCCTACAATCATGTTCTGACATGTGTAAAGGGACTCCAATAACTATTAAATTTGTTTAAATCGGTATTTATGCATTGGAATTTTTAAAAATCATAAAAAAAATCCATTAACTAACCATTTCCATGATCTTAGACTCATTGGATTCAAAATATGAAGCCCTACATCTTAAAAGTAAAATTTTAAAAGATTAATGAATATTTATGGAGTTATTTTACTTTATGTTCTTATTGAATTTCATTTAATACTCCACATACACTCATATGATTACACTCAACTTTGATTATGATGAACTAGAGGATGTTTCTTATATCTCCTAATATTTTTAGCTTTATTTGAGATCATCTCTATCTATGGTTTAATTTGCAAACATAATGGTCATAATTTGACCCAAATCTTTAAAATTCACTATAAATCCATTACTAATCTATTTTATGCATATAAGGGTTCTATGGAATCAAGGAGTAGAGACATTTTAGAAAAAAAAAATTAGATAAATCCATTGATTATAAATGGACTAATTATAATTTGAATGATTTCTATTTTTGCTTAATTATTCTTTCTATACTCAGTAATTAAGGCTAAAATATTGTTAAATGAAATTGTGGTATGTTCCTAAAACACAATAATTTTCTTGAGCCTATTTGAAGACCCTATTTCTCTACCATTAATTTTCAACTGTAAAAGTCCTTTTTTGACCTAATTTTTTGAAAATTCATGGTGATCATTCCATAGTGTATTCTGGCATAATTTTTTGTGCTTTGTTTATCTTCTTACAGGGGTTAGAAAACATTAATTTCAAATTAGTTTGAATAGTAGGGACACCTAGAAAAAATAATTTATGTTATGTTTCTGCGAAACTAGAAAATTCTTAGGAAATTTCACTAATGTCAAATTGGCATGAAACTTAAACCTAGCACACTTTCTTTCATTGTCCACTACAGAAACTAATTTTAAAGTATTTGGAAGTCATTAAGGAACTAAATTAACCAACCAAAAAATCTACCCTTTTTTGGGGCTAAATTTTCTTACATTATAAACAAATTAACCAAAAAACATAAAAACATAAAATAAATTACAATCAACAATAAATAAACCTTACAATCTGTAAAAATTAATATCAAACCTCACATTTAATTAAAATTTAATTAATTTAAAATTAACCCTATATTAAATAAAAATTTAAATAAAATCCTTTAAAATTAAATATTAATTATATCAATATAAAATTTTTAAGTATTGATTTATTTTTTATCTTTTACCAATGAGATCAATCACCTAAATATTTATATTGATTTGACTAATATATATATATATAAATTAAAGCCTTTATGTATAGGCTTAATTCCTTTTGAAGACTTACATGCATTTGATTTATAAGGCTTAAGATATTGGGTAAAATGCTTCAAAGAGATTTGGAGTTTCTTGGCTAACACCTTCTTTATAATAACCACTTCTTAAATCATAAACTAAAATGGTAAAAATAAACTTTAAGGACTCTAAGCAACCAATCTATCGTATAAAGGGAAAAGATAGCATTACAATTATGACCCTTAGGACTTATAGGTTAGTGGCTTTTGAACTTTAAAGTTACTAGCTTGCATGATTATTTAAAACTAAATAATCAATTCCAACTCTTTAAAACATAAATAATTAAACACCAAATAATTAAGATTTAAACGTAAATATTAAATCCCTTTTTCCATTAATAAATAAACACTTCAATGCTAAAGTAAATCAAAAAATAGATCCCTTAGGACATATCAAAGCCACACCTCCTTTTTCATACTCCATAGATGGTTTGTTAGGACAATTGACTCTATTTTATGTTAGGCTAGTGGTTGATTTGGTATTATTACAAATGACTTGCTTGGAGAGCATCTTTTGTATATTTATTTAGTTTTAGCAATCTAATTTTCATACAAGTTTACTTTACATTGGAGCACCTTAGTCTTTATTAGGTGACATTAGATTCACTAGATATTTTCACTTACATTGCACTCAATTTTATATTTTCTTTATTACTTTTTATTACTTATTAGAGTCAATATAGAATGTACTCAGGATCTGATGTAAATTTAAACAGTCATTGTAAATGTAGTATGCTTATCGATTGACATGCAAAGTATCATTGAGATATAAACATTAAAAAGTAATTTCTTATGTATATATATAGGGTTCCAAAAGATAACTCCATCTCTATTAGAGAAATTCTCTTTTGGAAGTCTATAGAAGACTAAGAGCCAAAAAATGATTAGAAAATACTTTTAAATCTATTTTCATATGTATAGAAAACCATAATTATTTTAGTGGTGCTTGACCACCTTACTTTTTTGTAGATGTTGGGTTGTATTAATCTATTATATAAATGAAACTAAATTTTTATTTTACATTATTTTCTTTCATACACTGCTTCTTATTGCATTATTTACTTTCATATGGGTGGTGGATTATATAAGAGTGTAAACTTTTTCATAGATTTATTTCAGTGTGCATGTTCCAGATATTGTTGGAACATATATGGTAGTTATAGAATTAAATAATAGTAGTTTCGTATAAATGAACATCTTTACCTAAGCATTCATGAATACATCCATTTTACTTTTTGCAACATACACTAGCCCAACACATAAGCCATCAGCTAGGAATGAGGTGCTTGAGAGATGAGGTTGCTGTAATTTTTTTATTTGTTTTGGTCTTTATGCTGACAAATTTTCCTAGAAAATCTAAATTTAAATTTTTTTAGAAAATTTAGTTTTGAGTTAAAAATAAAACTTAGGGTTTACGGTATCTTTGCATCAAAATTTCATTAGTTAAGTGCTTTTTTTCTAATTCATATTACTTAACTCTAAGTATAAATTTGAGCTAGAATCCTTTATTTTGAATTTAAAATAGTTTTCATACCCACATGCATCATACCTAGAATTCATGTTTTTAAAATTGAGTAAATATGAGGTTAACTTGTAGCATACTCTAAGCAAGCATAAGTCCAAATGCATTTGCACTTCTCAAACTTGCTTCTGGTGGGATTATCCAAACCTTCAAAACAAATTTAATAAAACTTAAAAGTATTTTTAAAATGATTATTTGAAACCTTTAAATATTTAAATAAAATTTAATAAACTTTTAAAATATAAAAAAGGTTTAATCCTTACTTTAATCAATAGTTTTCTTATTTAAGGTGTAATTAACTATAAAGGCCTTCCTTTATTGGGAGTCTAAAACACAGTATAAAATAAACCATACCATAGTTCTCAAGTAGGGGAAAATCTTTGGACATAGATTAAAGCCGTATTACTTGGTTAATTTCAAAAATGAAATGATAGATAAATGTGAATTCTATCTTTCAAGGTAAATTTCACCTTCCTTATATAGAGTTTTATTGTGAAAATAAATTCAAATCTCTATCAAGCTGATAGTGAAGCATTAATGTATCTCTTGAGGTAGTACAATACTATTTATGTAGATTTGGCTAATGAAGCACTATAACGAATTAGTGTCTAATACATTTATCTTATTCTCGTGACTTCCAGGGGATAGACTCTTCTCCTCATCTTTAGTAAGGATAGATATTTAAAAAAATATAAAGATTTGATAAAAAAATTGAAGTTTATTAGATCCTTATTCCGAAATTTAAACTTCAATTCTAATATCTAACCACTTAAAATTTTAACTTCTAATGTACATTCCAATACAATAAATTCTTTTTTGAAGTCTTTCAGAATCTGTCAAAAATCAAATCTTTAAACATAAATCGAAATTTAAATCCATTCAAATAAAATATTAATAATTTCATATTGCATCTCGATTAAAATAATTTCAGAAGAAAATTTAAATACCAAATTAAATGATATGGTCCATAAATTTAACATATGCAAAAACTTTAAAAATAAAGTTAATTTGAAAAAAAAATTCAAAGTTAAAACGCAAAATAAACATTTGAGTAAATTTTTTCAAAGAGTAGTTTATTTATTTTTCTATATAGAAATTTACCCGTATTTTATTTAAAGTATTTTATTTTAATTTTTTTTAAGGGAAAACCCATGGAGGGGCCTAGCGTTAATATCAAAAAAAAATTACTGAGTCCTTAAAGGGACCTCGCGCCTAGTACTACTCAAAAGAGCTACAAAAATGAAACAAAGAAAACTTAGGAGCATAAGGTCCCTACTACACAAAAATTCAAGTAAACCTAGATACATCCTATGGTGCGCAAGAGGCAGAACCCAAAAAGAAGGATGATATAAATAATAAGCTTGAAAGAGCAGCTTCCCAGCAAAACTCCTATCAGTAAAGAAACCTGCAAAAGAAAATTCTTGTAAGACCAAGTGATATCCAGCACAACAGTAGAACAAGGAGTAGTAATAACTAGCAATAAGAAAATTCCCTGCAAAAGGATTAAAAAAGCAAAAAATATGAAAGCAGAAGTTAGAAAACCACCACTGGATAAGACTATACCACCAACCCGAGAGGTTAGAAGGAAAAACACAGGATCCCATGAAACAAAAGTCCAATGAAGCAACCACGAAATTGCTTTAGCTACCACAAAAAACCATGAAATAGCTCCAGCAACCGTAAGACTTAAGGCTGGAGTCACCAAAAATAGTCAGGGTCATAGCAATAGATAACAATAACTCTCGCATAAAGTTAAGTAAAATCCAAACCCAGTCAGCAAAGTAATGCAACCACTAATGACAAACGTAGCAAGAAACACCAGTCACCAAAGTAAAGCAATCATCAACTACATGGCTCTCAAGCAATGATTATAAACAAAATAGAAAAGGCCTAGCCACCACCATCCAAATCTCATGGGGTACCAGCAGAGAGCAAGGGTCAAAGAACCAGTAGAAGAATGAAAACCAACCCAAAAACGAGCAAGAGGATACATACAGTAGAAGGATCCCCAAGCAGCTAAAATCACCAAACTAGAGCCGAGAGACCAACAGACCACCCCAAAGAAACTAAGCAAAATATAATAGCAAAGAGGAACCCCACAGCCACCAAAGGGGAACAAAACCACAAAAACTAATGCTTAACAAAAGATAAACCAATTTGATCCAGTTTTAAGAAGCCTTTAACAAGAAATGATAGTTTAGTAATCGAAAGCTCAGTCATAACATTAAAATCACCACCCAAACTAGCAATAGACTAAGCACACGCATTCCCCTCCTCTAGAATGATAGAGAAAGAGTAGTTTAAAGTGTTCAAAATATCCCTTATGTCCCTCCGAATATAAAACAAAGTAGAAGAACAAATCCTATCCTACTTATCATGAAGAAAATTGTAGTCAAAGTAAGAACCCACCTCCACCACAAAGATTATCATAAAGATTAGCACAAAGACTTAATCCATGAAGCACATCATAAGTGATAGCAAAATTATCATCAGCATTAGCAACCAGACTAGCAAAACCTGATATGTAGTTGACGTTATGATCTTTAATAACACCACCATAGCCAACATTAGTGCCCAATCTCGCACTAGCCACATTTAACCTAAAAGAATTAGGATGAGGCTTCATCCAAGTAATACACCTAGGAACTTTATGAAAATTATCCACCTCCAAGTAAATGCCAAAACCAGAAGTAGTAAATAAAAAGTACTTAAAATTCTTGTAAGAGAGAAAATTAGCAGAGTAAAGGGCAAGCACTTTATCCTTAACTTTATGGAAAATTCTTTGGTAATTCATAACAATACGATTGAAACGAGAATAATTCCTCTCCAACCAA
Organism: Dendrobium catenatum; assembly: GCF_001605985.2. NCBI lineage: Eukaryota > Viridiplantae > Streptophyta > Magnoliopsida > Asparagales > Orchidaceae > Dendrobium > Dendrobium catenatum. Next base: position 536,328 of record NW_021318533.1, read on the forward strand.
AGGAACCAAAGGATAAGAGAGGGAATAACATTTTTGACATGGTCTTTAAACTTAACAAACCAACAATCAAGCAAAGGATTAATAGAAATCCTTATAGTAAAAATGTTGAGATGAAAAATGTCCTCAAAATAAGTCCAACTTTAACAGCTAAGGGACCAAAAATGAAAACATGATGTATATTGTCAACATGGTAATAGCATTATCATTTAGAAGGAAAGATAAAACCTTTTCACCTCAAATTCTCATCCGTAGGCATAAGGTTAGGTAAAATTCTCCAAATAAATATAGAAACCATAGAAGGTAAGCTTTTATGCCAAATCATTTTAAAAAGCTTGGAAGTCCCATGTTTAGCTCTAAAGGAATGCCAAGCATCTTTAAATCTAAAGAAACCATCTTTAGTGAAAGTACAGAGCAACACATCCTTGGAGTTAATGTTTAGAGGAATCATTAAAATAAGTTAAATGATAAAGTTAGGGAGAGCACTACAAAGTTTCTCCAAATCCAAACCATTATTATAAAAGAAGTAATTAACCTTCACTTTAGCAATGGAAAAAGAATTCATTAAAGAGTCAATCTACTAGCCATTCAGCCAATGATCTTATCAAAATTAAATATTTCCATTACCAAGACCCCACATAATAGAGGGCTCAACATTCCATTGAACAGAGCAGACCCACTGCCAAACTTTAGAGTGGCCTTTACTAAAAAAAACACATGGAGGGATGTCTCCCCCCATAATACTTTGCCACCATAAAGTTGGCCCATAGAGTCACATTGGCCCTAAGGTTGTACCAAAGCTTGAAAGAAAAAGCATAGGCCAAATCAAAAATAGACTTACACCCTAAAACCCCTTCTTACAAAGTCCCACAATATTTATCCCAAGATGACCAGTGAATCTTAGAACTGTTCCCATAACCTTTCCAAAAAAAATTATTAAAAATTTTATCAATCCTATAGCGCACAATTTTAGTAGGAAGAAGAGTTTGAAAATTATTGATCGAAATAGAGCAAAGAACACTTTTAATAAGAGTTAGGCGGCCACCAAAGTTTTAGAAATTTGAATCCCAAGAAGATTGTTTGTTCTGCACCATAGAAATTAAATCATTAAAGAGAAAAGACTTCTTTCTACCCTTATAAAGAGGAACACCCATATACTTTAAGGGTAGAAAACCTTGAGTAAAATCAATAAGATTCTTGATGGCCACAACACGAGCTGAAGGAACTTTCTTAGCAGCAATAAAATATCACTTATGCTTATTGAAAGCCAAAACACTAAACGATTCAAAATGGTGAAAGAAATTCACAATTTTATCAATCCTATTCATTGAAACATTCATAAACACAATGAAATCATCAGCAAAATATAATTGTGAGAATTTAATGCTGCCTACAATTCTGAAATAGAGACTATGACACTTATAAAAAATATCAGCAAGGCCCCTAGAAAGGTAATCTGCAACAATAATAAAGAGAGCAAGGGAAATGGGATCCCCTTGTCTAAGCCTTTGAGAAGCCTTAAAAAAACCATGGCTCTTAGCATTCACAATGATAGAGAAATAAGGGCTTTCAATAGAAGTCTTGATGAGGTTGAAGAAATTAGAATCAAAACCAAATAAAGTCCTGATATTGTAAATAAAATTCCAATTAATATTATCATAGGCTTTAATAATATCCAGTTTCATAATCATATTACCACATCTAACCTTGACATCCAAGTCTTGACAAAATTCTTGTGCGAACAAGATATTGTCAGCAATGGCACGCCATTTGACAAAACCCATTTGAAAAGGAGAAATAAGCTTAGGTAATAAAACAATTAATCGATTCATCAAAATTTTAGAAAGAAATTTATAAAAGATAGTACACAGACTAATAGGTCTAAAGTCATACCAAGAATTCACAGAACTGTTCTTAGGAATAAGAACAATAGAAGTAGAAGAAAAAAAACTTAGTAATAGGATTACCATTAAAAAACTCAGTGACAGTAGAGAAAAGATCATTATAAATAATATGTCACAATTTCTGGAAAAAACTAAGTCATGAAGCCATCTGGACCAGCCATAGAATTAGCATTCATACCAAAAATAGTATCCTTAACCTCCTAAAGAGAAGGACGTTTAGTTAAGACAATGTTATCCTCAAGAGAAACAATATTAGGAATTATGATGAATTGTGAAAAATAGAAAGATTAAAGGTTTTAATTAAATGATTTTGAAAATGATTAACACCCAAATTAGCCATTTTAGTATTATCCTAAAAAACAGAGCCATCCTCACGAGTAATTTTATGAATGAAATTAATAGCATGTTTCTTGTTAACCAAAACATTAAAAAAAATAGTATTACTATCACCTTCAACCAATTGCTTTACAACCACTTTTTGCTTCCAAAAAATTTCTTCCTTAGCTTGTAATTTACAAAACTCATTTTAAGCTTCTTTTAAAAGATAGAAATTGGACTCCAAAGGGTCCAACTGATAATGATCCTCAGTAGAGTTGACCCTAACTTTCATAATTAAAATATTAGAAAAAAATGTTTAAAAATATTATGATTCCACTAGTTCAAAACTTACTTATTTCTTTTCAGCTTAAGTCGAAGTCTATTCATACTAGAGATAGAATCATCATGAAACAGAGGGGCCTGGCAATTATTCTTAACCACATCAAGAAACCAATCATAAAACAACCACATGTTTTGAAATCTAAATTGAGAAGGGAGACCCCTAGCTCTGTTCTTAATTTTGTAAGAGGAGGAGAGTGATCAGAGAGGTGTGGCTAATGCGGTAAACTTTAGTCAACTTAAAAGAATTAAGCTAAGTATTGTTAAATAAAACTCTATCAAGCCTTTACCATAAATATCCATGATTCCAAGTATAATTATTGTAAGAAAACCAAATATCAATAAGGTTACAATCCACAATCATACCATTGAATTCCTCCATCTACTGATAGATAGGAAGAGAACCACCTATACGTTTAATCGGGTTCATAATAGTGTTAAAATCACAACCAACATGGCAAGGAAGGTTGCAAATACTATGAACTTGATTGATTTGATCCCATAAAATCCTCCTAGTATACTGAGTTGAAACAGCATAAAAAAATGAAGCCTAACATTAGAAATTAGAACATTCAATATTACAGTGCAAAACTTGAGTAAAATCCCCAATAATATCAATTCTGACATATTCTTTCCAAGAAACCCAAATTTTATTGGCAACATTCGACTTAACATGTTTAAAAATAGAAATTTAGTACCAAGTAATTTATCCACTGAAATAAGAGGCTCAAGCAAAATAAGAATAGACACATTATGAATACAGCATAAATTTTTAACTCTAACCTTAGAGAGGAAGGGCAACCAATACCCCAAACATTTAAAATAATTGTGTTAAACATAAAAAATAAGTTTAATGAGAAGTATGCGAATATGTGCTTCTAGGGGAATGTAAGAAAACATTTTTGGGTTTTCTACCTCTCTTACCACGACCCTTGGAGAAACTCATATCATGATCATCTCTAGCATATCATTTAGCCAACATATCCACCTCCATGTCAATAAAAGAATCACTAAGATAATTATCATATATAGGAAGATTGCTTTCAATTAAATTACCTAAGGGCCCCTTAGAAAGAGGCAACTCACCTTCTACATAGAGTACACCATCTTCCAAATTAGAAACATTCCTCTCAACGACTCCACATAATTCCTTCAAACTCTCGATTTGGACATTAGCTTGGCTCTCATGGTGAGATAAATCATCCTCTGGCATTATAGGCTCAGCTCTGTAAGGAATTAGTTCATTAACATGCTCATTCACAATATAAGATTTAGGTGGAATAGATCAGTTAGTATTAACATCAGTAACAACCATTTGAGACTAAGTTTGTTATGAATCACAAGGATTAGATGTGGAAGACGGCACAGATATGTTATTAGGAATATTAGGTAACATTTATTTCTTCCCAATGGATAAATCAGATATAGTAGCCATAATGGGATCCATAGTTTGAACACTGATGAATTCACCTCCGATAGAGGAGGAAGGAACGACCTGAATCTGATCAGGCTAAAGAGTAACCAGTTTATTACCCTGGGTTATGTCACCATTAACTTCCACCACAGTATGATTCAAATCATCATTAACATGGTCATTTGAAATACCCTCTTTCACTTTAGAATGCCTAGCAATTTCTTTTTCCTTCTTAAGGTGTGGATCCAGTTTAAAGCATTAACTCAAACCATGCTCGTCCATCTTATAGTCAGAACAAAATATAGGATAATTTTTAAATTAAATATTCTAGAAATAACCATTCAATTTAGAACATAACCATATCACAGTAGGATGTTTTTTAGAAATATCTAACTCAACTAAAACTTAAGGCATAGATGGGCATAAGACCGAAGCTATGGCCTGGTCCATTTGAAATGGCTGGCCAAGAATGGAAGCAAGCCTAAAGAAAATTAGTGAATTGAAGAAATGAAGCCTAAGGTTTGGTAATGAAACCTAAACAGGGGCAATTGGGGATTCCTCACGGATATCAAAATCATATGTCCATTTAAGGAGTCTCATTTTTGCAGGACTTAATATAATAAGATCTCCTCGAAAAAATCCAGCTGTAATACAAGTCGTTGCTCAATTGGATTGCCACATGATGGGGATTAAGTAATCTGACATGGAAGGAACCATAGAGCTTCAAATTCACAAAAAATTTGTGAATAACATCGTGGTTAGGTCGCCTAAGAACAAATTTACCAACAAGAGAAAGAGCGAAGGGGGCAGTTAACTGAGAAACAATCGAATAATCAAACATTAAGGAGGGACATCCCTTAAATGATGTATGAACAAATTAGAAGTGGGGGGGGGGGGATGAGAAAGGGGGGGGGGGGGGGGAGTAGCTAATTATCCAGCAAGCACATCTTTAAAAGAAAGGGATTTTCCATTTGGGATAATAGCCATCAAAGGGAAAGATAACGATGGGGTCATCATCCCCCAAACAAAGAAGAAAAAATGAACAAAACAAAAATAAAACTCAAAGCAGCTTGAAAAACACAGCAAACATGAAAAAGGATTGAAGACGACAAGAAAATCCCCAAAAAACCTCGCTAGAGAGAGCCTGAAAGGAGATCACGTAGGAAACCCTAGATTGCCAAGCAGTCTCCCAAAGCATCAAAGCATAACATTTGTATTTTTTTAAAGTATAAAGTAAGTTATGGTTGACTTATGTAAATACTTAAAGAAGAAGACCCATTACCTTCAATGCAAATGAAAAGTGTATATTCCCTCCCACCAACCACTTATATGGGGTTAATTTATTTTTTGAATATATCAAACAAAAATTGACCATTGAAATGAAAATCTTCTCTATCTTCTTACTATTAAATAACTCATAGGCAACTCTTTCATGCTTATGAATAAATTTTGCAATTTTTTTAATCAAGTAGTTCTTCCTTATCAAAGGGTGGGTTTACTTTATAAAATTGTGTACTTATACAAGAGACTAAGTTTTTTTTTTCTCTTATGCTTAGAAGAAAATCATACACCAAAGATTATCTCCCCTTAAAGATTTTAGCAGGGAAACCTATAACAAAAAATGAAATATGCATAAAGCATGTTAAAATTTTAAAAAAAAGATGCACAAGTTTATCAAAAATAAAAAGATGTGCAAAGCATTCACAGAATAAAAAGATGCGCAAAGTGTGCAAAAAATTAAAAGATGCATAAAGTGTGCAATAACATGTATAAAATGTAAGAAAAAGACTATGTAATTGGATTCACTTTCTTTTAAAATTTTAAATTTTAGAGAGCCTGCATGCCCTTTGATATTTTTAACTGCTGAATTCAATTTTTTTTTCTTGATTCATCATGACATAATGATGTTCTATTAGAAATAAAAAATACCTGTAAGAAATTAAAATTATTCAATTTTTTATAAAATTTAAATCATTCATGAATTTGATTTTAATTTAAAATATGTATATATTGCGGAGAGATCCCCAGCGTACTTCTAGAAAGATTGACCTATTTCAATAAAATCTAAATCCCTAACATTTTTTGTGTATAGATAAATTTAAAGAGCTTCTCTTTAAATTTTTGAATCTAGTTGACATATTAACTGAGTCGAGATGATTAAGAGAAAAAAATTCCATTGAAATGAACAAAATTTCCACCTCTAAAAAAAATGTATACATCAAACCTATCTTAATTAATTGGTGAATTTTGGGCATCTTTTTGTGCTTACATCACTAAGTATGCTTAAATATTCTTCATGTTCTTTTGAAAAGTTATGCATAAATATTTTTAGACCCTAACACTTGATAAAATTTCTCTGTTAAGGAATGGATTAAACTCCCTTGTTGTATCCTTTAATTTCTTTTTTGGAAAATGCTCTCATTCCTGATCGAATTCCATTCCTTAGTTGGAAGCCGCTATCCCATTCAAATCCTAATTCTATTCCTTATTTGTGATCGACTGTCCTATTCAAGTCCAAATTCCCTTCCTTATTTAGGAGACATTATCCCATTTAAGTCTTAATTCCATCGACTTATTTGGGAGATGCAATCCCATTTAATTATTAATTATATTCCACTTATTGTAGAGAAGCTATTCCATTTGAGCATCCATTAAATCTATCTTTTAGGTCTAAGTCCACTTTACGGAATCTTATAGACTTCGGGTCTATGTCCACTTTCATGGCATCCCTCCTACAATAAATCAATATTTTAAGTCTATGTCCACGTTAATGGTATCATATAGACTTTGGGTCTAACATAACTTTTATAGATTTCCTCTGAGATTAAATCAATCTTTTAGGTCTACGTATGCTTTTATAGCATCCTATAGATTTCGTATATAACTTGTATATCACAGCATCCCTCCTTTAAATTAATCTTCTTAGTCTATATTTATTTTTATGATATCCAATAGACTTCAAGTCTAAGTTTGCTTTTATGCCATCCCCTCTCCATTAAATCATACTTTTAGGTGCAAGCCTACTTTTATGGCATCCTATAGATTTTGGGTTAAAATTCTCTTTTATGGAATCCCACAACCCTTAAATAAGTCTTTTAGTTCTAAGTCTTCTTACGAAATCCTATAAACTTCATGTCTAAGTCTTCTTTTATGACATCCTTTCTATATTAAATCAAACTTTAAGGTCCAAGCTCGCTTTTATGGAATCTTATAGACTTAGAATCTAAATCCTTTTTTATAGCATCCACCCTCCATTTATTTAGTCTTTTAGATCTAAGCCTGCTTTTATGACATCCTATAACATTTGAGTCTATGTACATTTTTATTTAATCTTTAATAAATTTAGTCATTTAAGTCTAGGCTTACTTCTATGGCATGCTATAGACTTCAGATTTAAATGTAATTTTTATAGAATTCCATTCCATTTAAATATACTAGTGTTGGAGCAAGCCCCTCCTACATCATCTTACTTTATATCTTAGCCCTCTAAGGTTAGGTGTGAGTCCCCATACTTAGGCTTCCTTTCCTTAAGAATAAATCCATAGTTTTGGAGCAAACCCCTTATGACACCACCCTAACTTCTTTCCAATTCTTATTCTTAAAGAGTGACATAATCTTCATTTAATTATACCCTTCTTTCTGAAATCTATTTGATTGGCTAGTTATCATGATCTAACCATTTAAATTTCCTTCATTAAGACTCTATATCTCATTCAAGTTTCAAAACGCTTTTTTTTTTAATCAATCTTCCATTCAAATGTAAATCCCATTATTTAAGAATCACTCTCTCATTCAAATTTAAATATTTTATTATTAAGATTGGTATAGTTTTTGCCAATAGCATCCATTCTTTTGAATTTTGAGGAATCAAAGATATGATTTTAGGTCCTCCTCTATTCTAACCACTTAAATCTACTTGTGAAGGATCATTTCCTTCTTAAGTACCAATCCAAATTCAATCTTAAACAAAATTAAAATTAGTCTACACTTAAACTCTAATCACTAAATACCCTTTTAGAATTAGTTCATCACTTTAATCAATGCCAATATGTGTGATTTCCTTTTCAAGCTAATTACACTTGTCGAGGATCCATTTGTGGACCTCACTTTTACCTTAGGTCATTCAAACAGTAAAAATAATATACTATAATTACCCTGACTTAGTCAACATTTAAATTGGTCAATAAAATAAAAATAAAATAAAATTTCATTAAATACACCACAAATAATTATTTGATTGAGCTCAAATTTGACATGGCTATATTATAGGATGCTTCTTATATCCCTTCATTCTTTTTGTCTTATTTATGATCATATCGATCCTTGGTTGATTTTACATACAAATGGGTAAAAATTTGACCCATTTATTTGAAAATTTATTATAAATACATCTCTAATCCTTTTATGTATTTCAAGGAACTATAGAATTAGGGAGGATATGTTACAATCTAGGATCTTGAGCTTGTGTTTTTGATGATAAGAAATATTATTGATTGACTCCATATTCCTCCTAACATTTATATTGCATAACTATTTCTTTTGTGTACTAACATTTCAATTCCAGGTATATTATACTCCGCTCAAGAATTTTCAAGGCTCATGATTGGATAGAATAGGATATGTTTTGAAAGTGTTTGTACTTTTTTCTCTATTTTTATATTTTTTGAGTCAATTTCATGTAATGTTATGTGCCGATTTGGAGACCATGCACTCTCACACTACAGAGTAAGAAAATAATTTTAAACATTTTGAACTAAACATACCTTATGTTCCATAGCTTATTATGTGATCAATTATTTGGAAAATGATTTAAAAAGGCAAATTCTATAATTAATGTTTTTTTAAACAAATCATATTGTATGAACCATATCATATTTTATGATCAAAATTAACCATAAAACCTTAGGCGCCAATTAAAATTATGTAAGGTTTTAAATTTTAATTTTTGAATTGATCATACTTTATGAAGTCATTTGTATTATACAATATTTGAAAACTTAGTTAATTTAATCCCCATGATTAGTTAATTAAATCAAGGTTTAATAAATATAGCTTATTATACTTATAATAAATATCATATTGCATGATAGTTAGAGATGAAAAATGTTTATATTGGTGATCATCTTTGATGAAATCTTATTTTTTGAAGCAATCATAATGCATTCTCAATCATATTGGATGATTGGCAAAGATGATTTCCTATCTTCCCAACGATCATCATGTATGAACTTAAGATAATTGAAATAATTATACCATAAAATCTTTATATCGTACTATACAATTAATATACAGATTTTAAATAGTTCATCCCATGACTATTCCATCATACTAAATGATCTCTTATTATTTAACTAATCATATTGTACGAGCCTCGATCATACTATACAAACAGAGTCGGTATACTTGATTTTTTATTATTTTCTTATGCCTTGTATAAAAGATTTCTTATTAGTCTGTTAGGAGATCTTTTGTTAATTGATTGGATTCTAAGAGAAAAGGTGATGGTGAGGTTTTTTTAAAGGGAAAAGGAGTGTGAGGGGTTTCCATACAATTTTTGCAAGCTAGCTTGTACCATGATTCCTTTAGTGGCTTAGTAGATCACTTGGGGTTACTCTAAGGAGTAAGTCTTCAAGGCTGGAGATTAAGGTTCTCTGCCTTCACCAAAAGGGTTAAAATAGATCAAGGTACTCTACCTTCACCATGAGGGTGAATAAACTTCATGGTTTGTTTCCTTCACTAGGATGGTGAAAATAACTTCCAAGGTTCTCTACCTGACAAGGAGGATGAACATGATTTTGATTCTCTATCGCTTCAGTTTGGTTGAAGTGAATCTTGTAAGGGTTTCTCCATCTTAATTTGTGAAGGGATTAATGGAGAGTTACTAAAGGTTTAGTGCAAAACCCATAGAGAGGGACTCTTGGGAGTAGACATAGGTCAAGGTTGACCAAACTACTATAAAAGTTTTGTATACTTATTCCAATTATTGCATCATACTTTTGTTTTTTTATTTTTTATAAATTTACTTTCCTACAAGTTTGTGCTAAGTTTTTTGAAATTGACTTAAGCTATTTGGAAAAAAAAAGAAAATAAAAATGAACAGAAATAATTTCTATATTCACGTTTGCTTATATTTGTTTTTACATTATTTTTAAAGAAAATAATTTTTGTCATGAGATAAACTTTTAAAGATCCAATTCACTCCCCCTTTTGGTGTGCCTATGCATAGTTCAATAAGGCTTAACATCCTCCCTAGAACTTTCAATTAGTACAAAGCAGGTCCTAGAATTGTGAATTAAAAAACTTTAAGAAAAGATCAAATGGAATAGTTTTATAATAGGAATACAACGAAATGTTATTCTATAACTCATTCACAAATATTTTATAATATACCATTTTATTTTTGAAAAAAAATTCATGTCTACTTTCTTGCTATCATTTGACTTTTGCGTGTGGTACTTGATACAAACTGGTTATTCTATACCATCACATGTAATTAATAGAGTTAAAGTATAAAGACCTTTTGCTGAATGGAGTAATAAAAAAAGAGACTTGGATTAACTGAATGCTAAATATTTAATCTATTCTTTCTATGAATTAAAATTTTAAGACTATCTAAGAGTCTCTACATGTAATAATAGGTAAGAAATTTGGCATAGGTTACGCATCATCTAGTAGTGTACTAGTGAAGTTGACTAGTCTAAGTTAATTATTTTGATACATAATTTATGAACTCTTTCACATGAAACCTAATGAGAGTCTTTCTGGCATGTACATTAGGTTTACTTAGATAGTGACACATCTACATGCTATAGGTAAAGAACTATTAGATTCTAAAAAGGTTAACAAAATTCTACATTTCTATCTAGTAGTTTTGTTTCTAAAGTAACTGCCTTTTGTGAATCTAAGGATTTGAATGTGTATTCTATTGATAATTTCTTTAGCTCACTTATTGTATATGAGCAAAGTGTGAGTCAAAGGTAGTTCTATGCATGTGAAAAGAAGAAGGATAAAGTAGTGGCACTGAAAGCCAATGAATCTGAAAGTGATAGCTATGTAGCTGAGGATGATGATGACATGACACTAATGACTTGATAATTTAAAAATTTTTGAGGTGAAAGCAAAAAGGTCTTTAGTAGTGGATCAATGGTAAACCAGGTAGAAATTTCATAGCCTCATATGGTATTATTTATATTGAATATAGGAAGCCATGGTACTTGAGAATAGATTTCCCCATTCTAAAAACTCACAATACTAAGTACAAAGTTGAATAGAAGGCCAATTTTGGAAAGGGGAAGCATTAGACACAAAAGGCATTTTGGGTTGACTCCACTAAAGAATCAATAGAATATGATGTAGAGGAGAAGGTAAGAAAAGTTTATCATATGGTTAACAATAATATTAATTTTTTCGATCAAGATGAGGTTTGTCAACTATCCTATGATGTGGTATTAATTATTTCTGAAAAAAATACATGGCTCATACTAGAAACTAAAGAAAATCTACACTGATTTAACCTAATATTTTTTCTAATTTATAAAAAGAGAATGATAGTCTTAGGGTTGAACACATTACTTTAGATAAGGAGAACCTCTCATTACTTGATAATTTTTATTCATTAAATAAGAAATATTTTGATTTAACTCAAGCACATGAATCCTTGAAATCCAACCATGTTGATTTAGATAATACATTTAAGGAGTTAGAGAAAATTTCATCATAATTGGATAGTAAAGAGCATTAATTACTAGTTAAATTAGGTGTTAAAAGAAGTTCAAATAAATTTGAACTAATGAAAATTAGAGCACTAAAAAAAAAACACTTATGGCTTATTAATACACAGCTATATCATAGGATACAACATACATCTTATACCACTATAAAGATGCACAACACCCCACATAAATTAGCAAACCCATTCCTAGGAGTTAAGTGCTATAGTTGTGGCATGCTAAGACACGATACTTGTAGTTTCACCATACACCATAGAACACATTTAGTGTGAAGGACAAGATCAAGTGCATCACAGTATAGCATATATATCATTCATTCAAGTTGACTTGAGGAGGAACCTAAAATCTCTTTGGTTTCAAAATCTAAACCTTGATTGACTTTTTAGGGGTTCTTTGACAAAAGGCATTGTGAGAGCATATGGTACCTGGAAATTAGATGCTTAAGACGCATGACTACATAATTAAATTAATTCATCTTACTGGAGGCTATGATGTGAGGCAAGGTAACGCTATGAGATAATGACCCCAGGAAAGTGGTGGGCTAATGTATGATTGGTAACACGAAGAACTTTATTTCTGAAAATATTTTGCTAGTAGATGGATTGTAGAGCAACCTACTTCATATTAATCAATTATTAGATAAAGGTTTTGACATTAAATTTTTGTATACTAAATATTTGATAAGCTTAAATGGAAAATTTATTTTTAAAGGTAACGAAATTAATAGCATTTATATGTTTGATTTAAATTGTGTTGACAATTCAAATTCTTTGTGTTTAAAATCTATTGTTGATGTTTCATGGCTATGGCATAGGAAATTTATCATGCAAGTGTGAAAACCCATACGAATACCACCAGAAGGACCTAGTTTGAGGCATACACAAGCAGGATTTCTCTAAGGATCACCTTTGTGATGATTATTAAAAATAAAAGTAAGTCAAATCATCATATCATTCCATTAAGGATATTTTTATCTCTAGTCCACTAGAAATCTTTTATATTAACTTATTTGGACTTATTAGTACAACCAACTTAGGAGGGAAAACTTACAAATATGTGATTATTGATGTTTATTCTAGATTCATTTAGGTCTGATTCTTATCTTCTAATAATGAATCATTTGATAAATTTAGGGATTTCTCAACATGGATTCAAAGGAAATTATGATGTAAATTTTATCTATCCATAGTGATCATGGTGAAAATAAAAATAATAAGTTCAAATCTTTTTGCAAGGATCTAGGAATAGAGCATAACTTTTTCCCCCCTAGGACCCCTTAATAGACTGAGATAGCTAAATGGAAGATTAGAACCTTTGTAGAAGCTGCGAGGGCTACATTAACTGAATACTGCTGTGGATCTATAGTTTATGATATTGATGATAGCAAACATTCTTTATTTCTCTACGATTTACTTATGTGCTAATGTTTCAGGTCCACACGATCAGACTGTAATTTGAAACGAGCTCAAGATTGGGTAGACTAGGTCTGTGTCAGTTTGTAATCTTTTTTCCTTTCTTAAGTCTATTATATTTGGTGTGGCATCTGATGATTTGTAACTTGGAAGATTTTCTATTGTGCCTAGAAAGATTTCTATTTTTGGTAACATCGTCCGGGACGATATTTATATCGTCCTGGACGATCTGACAAAAGTAGAAACCTTAATTAGGGCATCCTCTTTAAAGCAGTCATCTTTTTGCAAAACACATCGTCCTGGACGATTTTTTATCGGCTAGGACGATTGGCTCAATTCAGCAAGAATCTGCCGCCATATCTACTTAGGAAAAACTTATTTTTGGATATCGTCCTGGTATATCGGTTTGGACTATAAAATATCATCCTAGCTGATCCAGAGTAATTTTTCCAAAATTTCTCAGGCAGTTTTGGAAAGAAATTAATGGGAATTTTGTCCAGGCCGATCGCAAGATCGTCCAGGACGATTAGACATCGTCCAGCTTCATTTCAGGGCGATATTCACTACGATTTCCCTCATATTTGAACAAATCGGCCAGGATGATATGCCTATCGTCCTAGACAATAATGTCGGCAACTTGCATTAATGAGCTCATTTTTAGCTCTTCTATTTAAGCTATGACAAGGCACTTTGTAAGTGTCTTTGGCAGCCATTGTAGCTTCATTCTTGTGGGGGAAACTTGAAGAGAGAGCTTGAAAGGGAGAGAGGAAAGGGTGGAGTTTGAGAGGGAGAAGATCTTGTGAGGGGGAGGAGCTCAAGGGAGTGTGGTGGGGGATCCACATGGTTGCTCCGGCGAACTCGCACCTTAGTACCATCGGATTCAAGGCTTGTCTTGAGGTAAGTTCAACGAAGAAGAAGATCTCTTTGGTGTCAAAAGACCCGGCGACTCCGCCGCACCGGGGAAGGTGGAAGTGATTTTGTAAGGGCTTCTCCGCCTAGCTGTGGGGGCTAAAGGAGAGACACTTTTGCAGTGCAATACTTGGAGGGTGCCTCCAAGGAGTGGACGTATGTCAAGGTTTGACCGAACCACAGTATGCCTTTTTTTCCATCAGGAAACCCTAGCTGCCAGATAATTTATGTATTTCAAAAATAAAAATTTAAACTAATTATATTGTATGATCTTAATCATATTATATGATATTTAAAATCTTACTTAAATTATTCCCCATGCTTAATCATACATATGATGCGGATGATACAATATGATTAAAAGAGATGAAATCTAGTTGTCTCAGATATATATTAAGCAAAAGCTTTGATTTTGAAACTAATTATATAGTACAATATTGATTGTTCTATAAGAACCATTTAAATTTGAACTAAACATACTACATAAAGCTAAACATACCAAAAGATTGACATAGACAATTTCTAATTATCCTAGTAATTGTCTTTTATGAATAGAATGGAATTATAAACTGTATGATAAGTACTCTGAATTTGAATAGTTGATTTGAATGACTGTTCCATCATATTGGATGAACCTCTGCTTTGAAATAATCATTCTATATGAACCCAAATTGTATTATAAGAACAACCACATCCTAATAAAAAATATAAGGTTGTGTGTTTCTAGTAAAACTCTGATGGATAATTCTTGAGAGAGACTTAGGTTTAGAGAGGAAGAAAGAGATGTTGTGCATGAGGGAGGAGTTTGAGGGGTGTTCACTTGGGCTTGAAAGTTTGTTAGGGATGTTAAGCCCTTATGAACTAGCCCAAGGCTAACCAAGAGGAGGGTGAATTGGTATTTTAAAAATTATTTTGGTCAAAACACAAACTCAAAATTCAAACAAAAATCACCATAATGAAAATCAAAGTGTGGAAGAATAAATGCGAAAAGTAGTAGTAAAAGTACACAGAAATTTATAGTGGTTCGGTCAACTCGACCTATGTCCACTCCCTGGAGGCGCTCTTCGGGTATTGCACAACACCAATATTTAGCCGGAATGTGCCACCTAAAAAGTTTAGACACTATCAACAATCTGACTCATAATCACTTCAAATCTAATTTATATATACCCTCGGGTAAAGCCACAACTTAGGAAAAAACATGAATCATACATTTCTATGAAAATACACTATAAGTCAATTAGATTAGTAAACCCACTTCTAGGGGTTAGGTGATATTCGTGCGGTATACTATGACACATTGCAAACACTTGCACACTACACCATATAACATATTTAATTTGGAGGCCTAAACCATATTTTTTATTATTAGGCAATTCAATATTCTAAGACTCATAAGTACTAATTCATTTAAAATTGATGATTAGTTTTAGAAAATTACCTAGATTTGATGACAGACATATCATATATGAGTTAGGAAAAATGGTTCAGTTAACAGTGAGTGATCATAGATGCTAAGGCAATGGTTAAAATGTCATACAATGACCATATGAGTAGTCTTAGACAACACAATTAGGATTTTAAAGTTATAATTCAATAATTACTCATGAGTATAATCTATGTCTCATTTTACTTAAATGTTTACTAACCTATAAAGTTGGGAAGAGGGTGTCTGGTCGTAGAAAACCGTTAGGTTAGGTCTACTTATACTTTTATAATTAGTCCTTAGTTACTCAATTTCTACCTAAATAATTAAAATTCTCTTTGTGGATTTAGTAAGTATAAACTCATAAACCTCATTCTATGGCTTTTATAGCTTTGAGACCTCTACTATTTGGGATATAACAAATGAGGTTAATAGTATGTGTTGCACTATCACGACACAATGTATTAAGGATTTTTTGTTTAAATTGGTGTTGTGCAATATTCTCTTTTATTTTGAGGGGGCAATTCCTTGTGCCATTATATGAAGATGTAAATTCCTCTCTAATGTGCAATTAACTATCGAAATATTAAATCGAATGTGACATCTTACATAATGTATTCTTTAGATCTACTTGTCCATGCAAAATTATACAATTTAAATTTAGTAAAATTTAAATCTCTTAAACCTAACTCAATTCAGTGATGCACCCTGACTTCTTTTAAAAAAACGGTGCTTATAATTTTCAATTTCTTGTCTATGACTTACTCAAGAAAATAGATATCGTGAATGACTAATTTACTCATGGGGGTTTATCAATTGAACCTCTTATCAATTGAAACTATGATATCAATTGAAACTATGAGAATTTTAGAGAGAGAAATTGATTGTTTTAAAAAACAAATTGGCACATCAGCAAGACTTGCCGGTGATGACGACTGATCATCGATCATCATCTGATGTAGTCTCAAGGAAAGATCATAAATTACATCATGGAGGCCCACATCTCAAGTACAAGGATTTTTCAAACAATCTCCTCCCGCTTTTTCAGGATTTTCCATGTTGGGAGTTAACACTACCAATGCTATCCGTCTTAAAGGAAATAAAGGTATGCCCTTAACAATCAATGAAGGTGGCTTGTTAAAAATGAAGTAGGTTAATCAGGAATTTGGGAAAGGAAAGAATGTTATGTTTGAAGATGATTTCAAAATTCACAAGAAAAATGTCACTTAGAAAATCGGTTTTGGCGCTCCTCTGTTAGCTTTTTAAGTGAATCTGCAAAGAAGACTGATGTGATTATTGAGAAGGACAGTTCAATTTTTTAATCAGTGAGGATTTCAAATGAAGAAGAAGATGAATCTCCTAAATATTTTGTAGTAGCATATCCTATTGCTTCGATGGGACAAACAGAAATTATACAATTGAAGACCTAAAGGTGGTGAGAAAATGTAATTCAGGAGAACGTGATCTTTGTAAGTAATCTGAAGATAAAGCTAAATGTTCTAAAGCAAAAGGGACTGAAGGTAATGGATTTTTTAAAGTCTGGAGCAAAAATTCTAATAGAAGTGTTGCTGATTTGGGAATTGGAAATTCTTTGATGGAAGATGGGGAAACTATCAAGTTGTATGATGAGAATGTGTTAAAATACAAGAAAACTACAAAATTCTTTAGTGGTTAAAGTATTTGGGGAGAACATTCCATCATATGTGATAAATTCTGAATTAAAGAGGCAATGGTTGCATTAAGGAAAATTTAATCTAACTTGGCTTGGCAAGGGTTGGATGCCTTGTGCTTTTGAAGATGAGGAAATAATGGAATTGGTTCTTTCTAATGGACCATGGTATGTTAAAGGTCAAATTATTGGTGTGGAAAAGTGGTATCCTTCATTCTCCCTATATTCATTTAAGGGTCTAACAACACCAATATGGATTAGAATGCTTAGTTTGCCACTACAATGCTGGGATGATATCAATGTTTGTAGGATTGCTTCAAAAGTGGGAAATTCTTGTTCAATAGATGATAATATGGTCCAATAGGGGAGAAGAGAGATTGCAAGGGTTTGTGTCCACATTCAATTGGATAACAAATTGCCTCTAGGTGCTTGGGTGGAAGGGAATTCAGGAAAATTTTTAAAAATTTGAATATTAGAGGATTCCTAATCTTTGCTTCAAATGTGGAAGAATTGGTCACTCAACAAGAAAATGCCAAGATATAGTTATTGATCCAAATCAAGGTGTATCAAAATTTAATGATAATGAAAAGAGAACAGCTATGCAAGGTGTTAGCATTTATCCTACAAATTCTGAAGGTAAGGAGGAAGAAAGAACCAAGGAAGTTAATTCCTCTTATGGACTGTGGATCCATGTCAATTATGGGAAGAATAAGTTCTTTAATCAAAGGAATTCGAGCATTCAAAAGAGGAATTCTAATATGCAAAAATATGTGGCCAAATATGTTATTGACAACAATAAGGAAAATTTAGTTAACATGGTTCCTATTCAAATCCAAGATGGAATTTTTTCAAAAGATGGGGAACCACAATTATTAGCCAAGATGAAAATAGTATGGAGAAACTTACTGAGCTAACTTGAAATCTACAACCATTCTTAAAGGAATGAACAAATTTGTTATGTTATTAGTCTACTTGAGGAAGGAGAAATAGATTCTTCTAATGAAGCTAACAAAGAAATTAGTATGGAAAGGAGGTAACAGGGGACTCTGTAGGAGGTCCAGTTGGTAATATGATTATAGCTAATGTAGCCAACCCTCAGTTGTTCAGGTTTCTAGAATTTTAAATGTGGAGACAGAAGTGGAATGTAACTCATCAAATGCTTAATTCAAACTAGCCAAAGAGCTAAAGAGTTTGGGTCCTATCAAGCTTTTGTCTAGAGGTAGAAGGAAAGATGGAGATTGGAATGAAAGGGTGGGGAACCATTCCCCTCCACTTTCACAATGACTTCTATGATGTTTTTGAATTGTAGAGAAGCTCATAAAAAACAAGCTTCTCTATATCTCAAAGAAGTGGTTAAAGATAATGATGTATTTTTTGTGGGATTGCTTGAGACTAAAATTTCCACAATTAGTAGAGTGGAAGTTAATAATTTGATTGGAAATAGTTGGGATTTTTTTCATTTTCCTTCAGAAGATTTGTTTGGTGGAATTCTTATTCTTTGGAAGAGTAAGGTTAAATTATTTTCTATGGTTGATTCTTCTCAACAATTTGTGATTGGGGACCTTATGTTGGCTAATAAAGGGACTTGGAGAATTGCTACAATTTATGGCAGCAAGGATACAGTTCAAAGGAGATGTCTTTGGGAGAAATTGGAAGAGCTAAACTCAAACAATATTCCTATGGTTGTAGGAGGGAATTTCAATTGTTTTCTATCCAACGAAGATAAGAGGGGTGGTATGAGATTTCGATTCAATCAAGTCTCAAAAGAGATGAAATCTTTCTTAATGAATAATGATTTTCCAGAGACTAATTTTGTTGGTCCCAAATTCACATGGTGTAATAATAAGGTTGGAGGAGCTTGGATACTTGAAAGATTAGATAGATGTTTATTAAATTTCAAAGTTGTCAATTCTTCAAATCAAATGGTAGTAAGAGATCTTGCTAGAGTTGCTTCGAACCATTGTCCTATTTTATTAAACTTCTTGGATCACAAGTTCAAATCGGAAAGGGTCATCAGGTTCAAAGAGGAATGGGCTTCTTACCTTGCATTAGAGGAAATTGTGAAATATGTTTGGAACTGGAATACTGAAGGTGATTGAGCTGAAATACTGAATAAAAAATTTAAGAGAACCTTAATATCTTTTTTCTTCTGAAGTAAACAAAAATGCAGGGATCTTAGCACTCATAAGGAAGAACTGAAGCAAAGTATCAGGGAGCTTCAGATTAAAGAATCAAATGCTGGCTGTCTTTCGAAAGAAGATATGTGGAGACTCAAAGAAAATGTAAATGAAATAAATTCTGTTATGGCTCGACTGAACACTTGGTGGAAGCAAAGATCCAAGGTGAAAGAGCTATATGAGGTTGATTCAAATTCAAAAAAATTTCACTCTTTTTGCTTCAGTGAGAAGGAATTTGAATTGGATTCATAAAATTTGTAATAGGGATTAGATGGAAGTGGAAGATCCTTTCCAAATTGAGAATGTTTTTCTACATTCTTTCATGGAGAAATGGAGAGATAGACCATGCATCTTAGATGATTAACTGACTGCTACAAGTACACTATATAATGAAGATAAGTATGGCTTAAAATGGAATCTGGAAATAAAAGAAGTGGAAGATGTGGTGCATTAAACTGGAAGCAATATATCTCCATGTAATGATGGTATATCTTATTCTTTTGTGAAACTCTATTGGTACATAATTAAAGAAGACCTTTGGAATGCTATCAATCTCTTTTTCAAATCAGGAGTGATGAATAATGAATGTAATGAAACATTGATATTGCTGATTCCTAAAGTAGAAAATCCATCTACTCCAAATTAGTTCAGGCTGATTAGTCTTTGTAGGACTATTTACAAATTGATAGCAAAGATTCTTCAAAATAGAATGAATCATTCTATTCACAAATTGATTTCAATTGAATAAGTTACCTTCCTCAATGGTAGATCACTTGAAGATCACATCCTTGTGCCACAAGAAACTTTTCAAAAATGCAGGGTTTCTAAAGCATCCAAAGGAATGGTTTCTTTTAAAATTGACATGGAGCAAGCGTATGATAGCATTTGCTAGAGAACTTTAAGATAAGTTTTTTAGATGTTTGGGTTTCCCCAATTGTTTGCTGGTTGGATTATGGAGTGTGTAATTGATCCAAGATTTTCTCTGATGATTAATGGAAGGCTTTCTAGACGGGTTGATACAAAGAATAGATTTAGACAAGTTCGTCCACTATCACCTTATCTATTCATTCTTTGGTCTCAATTACTTTCCAATGTTCTTAAACCTAAGGAATCGACCATGGGGAATCAGTTAATATCTAATGGTCAAATATCTCATCTTTTATTTGCAGATGACATCTTAACTTTTTCTGAAGCAAAGTTGAAGGATGTAAAGGAAATTAAAAAAAATTTATCAGATTTTGTGGTTGGACTGGTCAAAAAATTAATGACTATAAATCGGCTTTCCTTTTTGGAAAACATGTGAGGAGAAAGAAGAAAAGAGCAATCAAGGTAGTTAAACAGTTTAATTATCTTGGTATTAAGGTGGCTTTGAGAAGGATGGTGGCGGAGGACTTTCTTTTCATATTGGAAAAAGCTTTGAGGTTAGTTCACATTTGGGTAACTAAACATTTATATCTAGCAGGGAAATTCAATCTTATCAAGACTATATTTTTATCTATCCCAATTTTTATTGCACACTTGCTCTAGTTCCCAAACGTGTGTTAAACGAGTTGGACAAAATCAGTAGGAATTTTATATGGAATAAAAATGATGGAAAATTAGAATACATTATGTAAGTTGGAGTAATCTATGCAAACCTATAAGTTGAGGAGGAAGAGGTCTTTTTTCATGTTTCGAAATGGTTGGTCCTTTAAGAGCTAAATTTGTGTGGAAAATGTTACAAGATAAAAGTTCATTATTATTCAAAATGCTGGGAGCAAAATATGGAGGTGATGGTGGAGTTTTCAATTGCAAAAAAGGTAGCTCTTCTTCCAAAATCATTGCAAGCGGTATGGAATCCATTAATTAGTTAATAAGATGGGAGGTTGGATAAGGTATCTCTATTGAAGTTTATAATGATATATGGATTTTGGACAAATGTCTAAACAGATGGCCAACATTCATGACAAATCCTAAACATAATGAATTGAAGGTGGAAAAGCTAATTACATAAGGAAGATGGAATGTAGAGGAATTAAAAAATTTATTTGGGAATTTTATTTGGGAATTAGCTAATTTGTATTATCTGTAAGATTCCAATTATTGTGCATAAGGAGGAAGATGTGATGGAGCTCATTCAATTCAAGCCATGCCTTTCTATTGTTGTTGTTGCTTATAAAGCTGCAGTGATGGATGATTTCACATGTGATCAATGGGAAATGATTAGAAAAATCAAATTAATCCCTCGAGTGGAAGTTTTTTGGTGGAGATTCTTTCACAATGGGATTCCTACCTTCAATTTCCTTTATCAAAGAAGATTGCAAGACGATTTTATATGCTTGACAAGATGTAATGCTAGAGAGGATCTTGATCATATTTCGGTCAAATGTGCAAAACTGTGAGAGGTATTGAAATAGCTTAACACTTGAGGATTTGGCATTCCTAATTTTCATTCCTTTTATGAAATCTTTGAATGGATGGATAAAAGTGTTGATAAACATAAATTCATTATCAATGTTTATTGTAATTCTATCTACCTAAACTGGCGGACTAGGAACAAATATGTTCATGGAGGTAAAGTTGATAGTGCTACGGCGATTGCGATCAATTATGTAAGTTTTTGCTTCTATATCATTTAAGAATGATAGAATCAAACCGGGCAATTGGGGTACTAATCTGTCGTATAGACTGTTGGATCGTTGGTACCCTCCTCCTCCTGATTGGATCAAATTAAATGTGGATGCATCATTGATAGAATCATACAAAGCATGAGTTGGAGGTGTAATCCGAGATTGTAAAAGGAGATTTCTTCTTGCTTATGGTCATTCTTGTATTCATTTGGACATTTTGTAGCTTGAGCTTTTGGCTGTCTAGATTTTAAAAGATATAAATAAAGATTTTATGGAAGAGTACAAAGGGTTGATCATTGAAGGAGACCAGTACAACATTATCAAATTTCTACAACAATTGGGAGGTAATTGGAAGGATGGCCTTGCATTCCTAGAAGAATTTAAATTTGTTGTTTTCAATTGGGTAAATAAAGATTGTAAAAAGCTAGCAAACTTATGTGCTAACTATACTCTTTTTAGCAAATTTAGTTTGCATAATTTGACTTCAAATAAGATTCCTCCTTCTTTTATTCAACCGTTAAAGGAGGAATCAAATTATGGGTTTAGTATGTAATAGTTTCTTTAGTACTTAATGAAATCGTTTTGATTTTTTGAAAAAAAAAATTGACTAATTTACTCAGACAAAATTTGGATTTAAATTAGTTGATTTAGTTTTTATTAACATAAACTTTATTATTTCTAAATAAAAATTTTAATTCTGAATATCTAATTAAAAATTAATTAAAATTGTAACATTTTTTATATTTACTTTGTTGACCATACACATATATTTTTGTTGTTTTTTATTATGTTATATGATGATTCATAATAAACTTTATGACGAACACTGACGCTAGTGTTAAAAAGAAAAAATAATAATAATAAACTTTCTGATGCTATTTAAATATAAGTGTCTTCCTTTAAAGTTGATTTTGAACAAAACTGGAACAATTTAAATTTCTTCCATTCCTTTTATTTAAAAAACATATGTAATAAATTTTCAATAAATTAGTTTTTATTATTATATGCAACAAATTTGTACTATATTACTCTTGAATAAGAACGGTCAAGCGGAATGTGAGGGCGAAAAATAAAGAATAGGAAAATTGTGTTTCATAATAATTAGAAACTGAGACGGCTCTGCTAGGGTTTGTTCGCCCTAGCCGACTTCTGTTCGTCTTCTCTTCTCTCCCGTTCCTCCTCCGGCTACGCCGGGGGAGGCTTCCTTTTCTCTCATGGCTAACCTCTTATCTTCTGAAGAGTTCCCTCCTCTATCTAACAAAGTCTCTACTACAACTTCTCCCCCTGCGCTGAGCTATAGTAACGTTGTGGCCGCCCCTCGCCCGGGGAATGCTTTCAAGCTCTCGTCCTCCTCTCTGCCAGATGACCTCCTTGATTTCAATGAGGTCCATGTTAAAGCTGCGGAAGATGAATGGAGTTTGTCGCTGATTGGGTATTCTATCGGACGACGACCTTATTACGAATCCTTACTTTCGGCTATTCGTAAGTTGTGGAAACTGAAAGGTACGATGAAATTACTATCTTTGAGTGATGGTTTTTTCATGCTGAGATTTTCGGCTCTTGAAGACTTTGAGATGGCGTTGAATGGTGGTGTTTGGTTTTTTCTGGGTAAGCCTTTTGTCTTACAAAAGTGGGCTCCAAATTTTAAACCTGTTAGGGAAGAGTTTTCTTCTATTCCCATTTGGTTCAAAATCCTAGATTTGCCACTTCCCTGGTGGACTCCGGAAGGGATTTCTCGGATAGCTAGTAAAATCGGAACACCTATTGCTGTGGATGATCTTACGGCCGACAAAACCAGGCTTACTTATGCCCGTGTGTGTGTTCAGGTTACCAAAGACTGCCTATATCCTGAGACTATTCCTATAACCATTCTTGGAGAACCTTTCTCTCTTAAAATACAATATGAATGGAAGCCAATGCCGTGTGAATTTTGTGGTTCTATTGTGCACTCTCCAGAATTCTGTCCTTCCAAGCCTCCGACTGTTAACACTGTTGTTCTGCCTAAACGTGGGAGAAGTACCAGTCGTAAACCACCGAGACCCTTCATCTGAACCCAAAACATTCAATCTACTCAGGCGCCTCCTCATTCGGACTTGGTTGGTGCTCTCAAACTCAATCCTTCATCCAGCAATTCTGCAATCCAGGAATCCAGCAATCCTGTTGATCCCGAGCACCCCTCTCCACCTCAAAATATAATCCCTGCAGCTTCTACTCTCCCCGAGACATTTCCATCACAGCCTCAAGTAATTGTTATCCCAGCTACAAACACTGGTTCTAGGGAGATGTTTTCCAACATCCCTAACTTAAATTCCCCTACTGAGGAGGCCCTTCATTCTTCTACTACTACTGTCTAACCACAGCAAGATAAAGTCATATCACACAACAAGTTTGCTCTTCTCCAAGAGAGCAATGCAGAGGATGTGAACTATTCTAATACTTCCTCTGCGTCATCTCAGACTCGCAATTTGCCAGCTACCCAAACAAAAGCTACTAGGAGTAAGCAACCCAAAAAAACTCTTGCCCATAATTCAAAGTCCAAATGACCTCCCCAATTCTCGCGGCTTGGAATGTGAGAGGTTTCAACAGCCCGGAAAAGGTTAAGGCTTGTAAAGATTTAGTTCGTGGATACAATCTTGAGCTCATTTGTGTTCTGGAGAATAGGATTCATGTTAATTCTTATTCCGATCCTTGGTTCCGTCTCAATCATGAAATTTTTGGAAAATGAGGATAGCTGTCATAATTTTAATCTATCCACCTCGGGTAGAATTTGGATCAAATGGGATCCCCACCGTATCCAATTCAAACCAAATTTTTTCAGTACGCAGTTAATATCTGGTGATTTGTTTAGGGGCTCAGTCTTTCTTGGGGTGCTTTCTGTGGTTTATGCCTCGAATTCCCATGCTGATAGGATTGTACTC
This sequence comes from Dendrobium catenatum, assembly GCF_001605985.2. Lineage (NCBI taxonomy): Eukaryota > Viridiplantae > Streptophyta > Magnoliopsida > Asparagales > Orchidaceae > Dendrobium > Dendrobium catenatum. Next base: position 561,150 of record NW_021318533.1, read on the forward strand.
TGGAACAATCTCCGGACTATCAGGTTACCGGTTAGCTCCCCTTGGATTATTCTTGGAGACTTCAACTGTTGTTTACATGATGATGAAAAATCGGGAGGTTCTCCTCTTCATGCTTCACAATTGTGGGATTTCAATTTGCTCAATTTTGACCTGGGGCTGATTGAGCTTGCTTCTACGGGCTTCAAATACACTTGGTTTAATCAGAGGAATAACGACCCCATTCACCTGAAATTAGATAGGATGTTGATCAATGATTATTGGTTGAACTCTTATCCTAATTCCTTCTATGAAGTCCTCGCTCCCAATTGTTCTGATCATTCGCCCATTGTTCTCTTCCCTGGCCTCCATGGTAAGGCCAACCACCGGTTTCTCTTCAAAAATTTCTGGACCAAATATGACAACTACTTGACACTTCTCCTTAATACGTTCTCCCAACCTTCTCATGGGAACCCCATCATTGGGTTTTACAGCAAGCTGAAAATTTTCAGGGAGAATATTAAAGGGAAGCCGTGGGCTAATGCTTATCATCTGTCCAGCCGTTTACATTCTCTCAAAGAACAGCAATCTCTTTGTCTTGGGCTGATCAACTCTGATCCTCAGAAGCCGATTCTAAATCAAAAATTGAAACTTATTAATTCCCAACTTTCGGATTGTTCTTCTTCTGTAACCAATTGGGCAATTCAGCGTGCTAAACTTAAGTGGCTTTTGCATGGGGAAGATGATTTAAAATTTCTTTATGCCAGAATTAAAAAGAGAAGGAATCACAGTTGCACTCCTTTAATTGCTAGTGATGAACCTAACGTGAGGCAAGACAAGATAAACTCTATTATACAACACTTTGAGAAGCTCTTTAATTCTCCCCAACCGGCTTCCATTTCTGATCACCACCTCATTCCCAAAGGTAATTCTATACCCCCACATCTATCTGATTTGTTGACTATGATGGTTACAGATGCTGAAATTAAGGATGTTGTTTTCATGGGATGCTCCACTTCTTCTCCTGGCCCTGATGGATTTAATTTCGAGTTTTATAAATCAAGTTGGCTTTTCATCGGTCCCTTGGTCTGTAAAGCGGTTAAGTCATTCTTTTCTAAAGGATATCTTCCTAATATTGCCAAGGCGACTGCTATCACTCTTATCCCAAAATCAGCCCACGCTTCTAATATTTTTGATTTTAGGCCTATAGCCCTTTGCAATGTATTCTACAAGATTATCTCTAAGATCTTAGCCTCCAGGATGAAGGAAATAATGCCGCTCATTATTGGGGAAAATCAAGCTGGTTTCATAAAGGATCGTATTTCTTCAGACAACATTCTCTTGGCTTCTGAAATCCTCAGGGATTTCAAAAAATCTGCTAAAAAGAATATTTTTTGTGCCAAGCTAGATATTCGTAAGGCCTTCGATTCAGTGTCTAGAGAATTCATCCTTCTCAGAATGGGTCAAAAAGGTTTCCCGCCTAAATTTATTCATTGGATTCGAGCGTGCATTTCCAACGTTCATTTTTCTATCTGTATTGATGGTGCTCTTGAAGGATTTTTTGCCTCTTCCTCCGGTATAAGACAAGGGTGTCCTCTGAGCCCCTACCTCTTTTGTATTGCAATGGACGCCTTCACTTGCTTGATTGATAACGAATACTCTCCTGATAGATATATTGGTATTCAAATGAATGAAATCAAATTGTCTCACCTTCTTTATGTGGATGATCTCCTCATGTTTGGGGAGGCCTCATCTCATAATTGCACTGTTCTTATGAAGAATTTGGATTTTTTTTGCTAATGTTACCGGTCTTAAAGTGAATCATGAGAAAAGTAAGCTTATTATATCAAACTTCATCTCTGATCACACTGTGGTGTGTGAGGCTCTCAACATCTCTACTTGCTGTGAGAAGATGATATACCTTGGCTTGCCCATCTCTGTCAAAAAGCCTTGCAAATTTGATTTTCAGCCACTCATGAACTCCATTACCAATCACTTAGCTGGGTGGAAAGCAAGATTGCTTTCTATGGCGGGACGCCTTCAATTCCTGAAATACACGGTTTGCAATACCATTGCTTATTGGATAAGAGGGGCCATCATACCTAAAACCTGTCTTAAAAGACTCAGTAGAATATGTGCCAAATTCCTTTTCTTAGGTGATCTGGAGGCAAAAAAATTACATCTTATTGCCTGGAAGAATACATGCAAACCAAGAATGAATGGTGGATTGGGTATTCCGGATCTTTTGGGGCTCGAGTTTGCTAATCTTTGCTCTCTTATTTTCCGGATTCATAATACAAAAACCCCTCTGTCTTCCTTTCTGATGGCGAAATATGGTTCCCTGTGGCTGCCACCTTTGAGTTTGGCTTCTCCCCTGTGGATGGAAACTGGGGAGGTGGTCTCTAAAATCTCGTCTACCATTAGGCTTGACTCAAACACTTTGTATTGGTCTGATAAGGTTAAGCCTTGTTTTTCTTCTTTCCTCAAATTTTATTACAAAGAGGCGGACACTGTGGATTGGCATCATCTTGTGTGGCATAAGCACTATGCTCTTAAATATTCCATCTATTCTTGGATTGCCATTAAGGGGGGACTTAAAACAGCAGAGGAACTTATTAAGAGAAATTTAAATGTGCCAGCCACCTGCATTCTTTGCTCTAGTCACTTTGAGACCTATGCTCATATCCTTTTTGAATGTGACTATGCCTTTTCGGTTTTGTCTCAACTCATCCCTGATTTGGGTGAATTTCTCTTGAGACCTCGGCATCTCCAAGTTTTACACTTTTTGGGCGATAAGAGGTTTCAGACCAATAAACAAAAAGAACTACTTCTTCTGATTACTTGCTGTGCCACTTATTTTATTTGGAGGGAAAGGAATGAAAGAAGGTTTAACTCTAAATTCAGGAGTTCTACCTCTCTTTGTCACTCTATTAAAATTGCGGTTGAGGCTAAAGTTAAAAGCTGGAAAAACTATGCAAATCTACAATTTCCATGGCAGAATTATGTATCTGGATCATGAGTGGAGTTCGGAGCTCATCCGTTTCTGGAGCTTTTGGGGGCATGCTATTCTACTGACGCGTGCTGGAATTTTTGGGGAATTCTGTTTTCTCTCTCGAGCGGTGAATTTTTGATGTTGGTTGCTGCTATCAGTCTCCTGGATGGCTATTCTCAGCAACCAGGAATCGTTCATTTCGATGGATTTTGGCTGGGGACGATGATGTAGCTGCTAATCATCTCCTTGGACGGTCTTTTTGGCAACCAGGAGATAGCTTTCTCGACAGTGCCTGCTTCTCGTGCGATTAGCAGTCTGAGTGCAATTTTGGGATTTCAAACTACTTTTTGGTTGGCTGTTCCTTAACCAACAGTTTTTCATTTTGTTCTCTTTATATTGTCTTAAGCGGGGTATAGGTTTTTGGTTATTCTCAGTTTTTTATCTGAGCTTAGCCTTTTTTGTTATACCTTACTTGTAATTTGCTTACATAGTAATATATGGGCTTCTTGCCCCATTTTCCCCAAAAAAAAAATAAATAAATAGAAACTGGAAAACAATTTCACGTATTCAATTAAATAACACAACTCTCCTTGACCTATTGGTTGAAATCTTAGGCTTCCAACTAAGAGGTCCAAGGTTCGAGTTCATGTGTATGCGTTGTGTGTGTGAGTTTGCCTTAAATGGCCTAAATGTCCCAAAAAAAAAAAGTATTCAATTAAATACGTGAAATCCTGCATTCAATTGATTACGAAAAATCATGTTTTGTATTCATTAAATACAAAATATGGTTTTTTTTATTTCTTTGGTCATATGAGACGCATACGATATTTCATTTCTTGTATTGGCTCCTTAAATTAAGATGCTGACGCAGCTTCATCGTCTAATTATTGATTCCTTTCTACTCCTTTTTTTAATTTGGCCTTCTTTTTTTTAGATATTAAACCTAAGATTCCTTTTGTGAAACTCAATTCTGATGGTTTTGTGAAGCTTACTCTTATGGTTGTGGTGATATCATTAGAAACCATTTGGGAATGTTATAATTGAGTATACTGGGCCTCTTCCCATGTGTTTTGCCATTTATGTTGGTTTTAAAGCTCTTTCTTAAGGTCTCAATATGTGTTTAGCTCTGAACATTATTCATATATGGATTGAAGCGGATGCCTTATGATTAAAATTCTATAGGTTGTTGGTTCCAATCCCTGTAATCGTGAGTTTTTCTATTTAATTAGGGAAATTAGAAACTTATTACACAGATTTCACTACTATCTCTCTCATGTTTAGGCAGGAAGCCAGTAATTGTGCTATGGTTTGTGCCCTTACTGCATTCACACAATTTCAGAGTTATAACCTCCCTACACACATTGTTGGTTTAACTAGGCTTGATAAATTTGGGCTTCCTTATGTTAGGTTTTTAGCCATTAATGTTTTTGGCTCCTTGTTTTTTACTCAAGGGTTATTCTCCCTGTTGTTGTTACTAAATTTTTTTCATTCGAGTCTCTATTTTGTTTTCCTTTTGTTTAGTTTTTTTTTCTTCTTTTTTTGCTCTTTTCTCTGTCAATTTTTTATTACCTGTGGAATTGCATTGATTTTCTTTGGTTGTTGGCATTATTCTATTGCGGGTATCCTCAAGTGGTTATATCCTTTGGTTTTCTTATCTCAAGTGGTCCATTTTGTTTGAGGGCTGCCTAACTTAAATTCTATGAGGTTATGTTGGCTCAGATTGTTTTGATTTTATTTGGATTTGTCTGATGCAGTCGTGGTAGCCTTGGTGGTGTTCTCATCTGACGAATGGGTTTATTACCATTAGTCTAGGAAATTTTACTAATTCTTATTCAGAGTTTGGTCTTACTCTCTCTTTTCATCCTTTCCTTTCTTTACTTCTGGCTTTGATTTGGGGTC
>NW_021318533.1:566116-592460 GCF_001605985.2 Dendrobium catenatum
ATCATGCTGTCTAAGAAACGAAAGGAATTTAACAAAATATATCCTTATATTAATTTTAAGATATCTTTAATAAAAATTTTATTCAATTATACATGTATTATTTTATTTTTTCCCAAAAAATTTTCATATAATATATGCTCAACATATTATATATCTCAAAAAAATGTAAATCTACATTTGCCCAAAAGAATCCTAGTAAAAATTAACATCTTTCCACAAATCAAAAAATTTCTCAAGCTTATCCTAAATAAAATACCACTTTGCACACACAAAACCTAAATCTAAGCACTAAAGGAATCCCAAACTTCTAAAATAAGTCATTCAAATGAAAAAACCACTAAAGGAAAGAAATTTAACACAAAAAATGCCAAAAAAAACTCCTAAAACATCCTTACCTCGCGGATTTGCCCGGATTCGCCGAGAGACGCCGAGACGAGGCAGAAACGAGCTTTTTAGGGTAAGAAAAGGAGTCTGCGTGGGTGATATAAGTGAAGGGTAAGTCGCCCGTTTAACGGGCGACTTACTTAAAATATAAGTCGCCCATTCAACGGGCAACTTTGGCGAGTTTAAATTTTTTTTTTTCGTTGGTTAATCGCTTAATTATAATTAATATGATGCTTAGTTTAAAAAATTGATCTTCTCTGGATGGTCATTATGATCAGTTGATGGTTTGTCTTTATGATATTATTATGTTTTGTTACAGTTTTTTTTGTTTCTTTCTCCCATTTGGTTCCCTAGCAAGCTTATATTGATCTTTTGATGAATTGATTTTATTTAAATTGCTATTGGGTTTACTATTATATGTTAATTAAGGTTCTTTATTAATATATTATGTTGGATCCTTTTCAACTAGTTTTGCCGGCCCTATTTTGTTGCAGGTCTGGCTTTTCTTTTAGATGTTGTAGGTTCTCAATTTTTGCTGGACATGTGTGTTGAAAGCTTTATGGTGGGTCTCCTATTTTTGGGCATTGGCTCTAGGCCACTCTAGATCTTTTGTAGGTTTTGTTTTTACTTATACTTAGATTGGATCGTAAGCTCTTAGAGTTTCTTTGCTTGTTGATGTAGCTCTTCTAAGTATTAGCGAGTTTTTTATCTACTGCTAGTACTTGGTAGTTGTTGCGACTAGGAGTATTCACAGCGGTAGAGAAATATAAAGTTTAACGTCTTAGCGTTGTACGAAAATCTGACACTCAATCAGATAAGAGAGTGTGTAGCATTCATAGGAGACACCAATATTTTATTGTGGAAAACCCCAGAAAAAAGGAGAAAAAACCACGGGGCCTAGCCTAGTTTAAATGAATCCACTAGTATTGTAGTCGATTACAAATGAGGCCCATCCTCGGGAGAAGGCCTTAGCTTGATGTACATTTTATAGAGTACATTACATGATGTGAATACAAAGAATCACTATTAATGTGTTCGTTTGGTTGGTAGGACCATAGTCTGGTGACAGAGGTCGGAAAGACTGTATTCTGCGGACAATGTAAGTCAGGAGGACCGTAGTTGACGGAAGAAGGAGGTCAGAAAGACTGTAGCCGGTGGGCAACGTAAGTCAGAAGGACCGTAGTTGGCAGGCGACAGAGGTAGGAAAGACTGTAGTCGGTGGGTGACGTAAGTCAGAAGTACTGTTGTTGGCGGGCGACAGAGGTAGGGAAGACTGTAGTTGGCGGGCGACGTAAGTCAAGAGGACCGTACTCGATGGGAGGAGGTCGGAAAGACTGTTGTCTGACGATGAATGTCAGAAGGACGGCGTGAGGTAGAAGTCAAACAATGGACATAAATACAACATTGGATAGATGTTCAATAATAGTAAGATATCAAGTAGATGTCCAGCATCTGGTAGAAACTTAGAGAAGAGCGGAGGTCTGGCGCCGGGTAGCATTTCGCCGTCAGTTGGCCGCCGAGGAGAACTCTGGCATTAGATGGTATTCAGGAAGAACTCCTACATTACTTGGAGTTCAAGTGAAACCCCGGCGTCACTTGGAGAGGTCGGGCGAAATTATGGAGTCGTTCGGACAGAATTCCGGTGGCGGTGGTCAAGAAGGAGTTCTTCTTCCTAATCTTCTTCTCTTCTTCTCCTCCTTCTTGCTTCCATCTTCCTTCCCCCCCCCCCCCTCTCATGAGAAATAAGGGGCCTATTTATAGATTTTTTGGAGTGGCATAGCTTGTAAATAGGTGTGAGATCAGGGGCAAATAGGGAGTGGTCGAATGGACGGTTGATATTGAATCCCTTGATCGTGTACCATTCGTCAGACATTGAAGGTCTTAATGATGTTGGAATTCGGCGATTTTAGGCTCGTTGGATTTATCTCATCGAGCCGTTCGATTCAACTATAAGCTCGTCAAAATCGGAGACCATTTGGTAACTGAAATTGAGGTATGAACTTTCCAACATCAGTTTGGGTGCTTGATTTGGGCACATTTGGGTTTGGATTAAGTTGAATTTGGTGTCATTGGGTTCGTGTTTTCGAGACGCTCAGTTCAATTATAAGTTTGTTGAAAACAAAGTTTGGGTGATCCCGGATTTAATTTTTGAAATTTCTAGATTGATTTTTGCCTCGAGATTCATGCTCAATCAAGATAATTGTATGATGATGCATCAGTTGCCCCCTAGTTTTGGACATCGAAGCTCCAGAATTTCGAAAATATATGTGTCGATAATTTGCAGTGGCAAAATGGCAAAAAATTGGTTCCGAAAATTATGAACTTCCTCAAACTTGATGGTAGAGGCCTCATTGAGCTCCAAAAGTATCAAAATTGAGTCCAGAACATCGAAAAATGTGTTCGGGGAACCCAAAAATGTCAAAATTGGACCGTCTGGGCCGAAAATCAAGCCCAGACAATCGTGTGTGGCCGAACCGACCGGCCGCCGCCGGCAAGCGCCCCGCGTATGAAACATCGCGACCCGTACGGTCCTACGCGGTTAGCCACGCAGTTAAGGAGCCGGTTAGATTTTTTTTAGCATTTTTAATTGGTAGAAAATCCAAAAAATTTTGAAAAAAAAATCTAAAAAAATTCAGAAAAATTTTAAAAATTCCAAAAATTCTAGAGAAATCCGGAAACATCTTTCTTCTCTCAAAAACACTATAAATAGACCCCCAGGGCCAAAGGAAAATCCGCACCTTATTTTTTTCTCCTTCTTTCTTTCTAACAGTTGAGGCATTCTGCCGTTTTTCAGTAGGTAACTTTCTCTACTTAATTTAGCTCCCCTCTTCAGCATAGAAAGAAAATTTCCTTCCATTATCCTCTTCTCTGTCAATCTTCTTACAGTTGAGGCATTCCGTTAGTTTTCATAGGTGACTTTCCCTACTAAAAACGGCGCCCCTCCTCTTGTATAGAAGTTAAACTTTTTGCAGTCATTTCTTTTATCTCTCCCCGCATTCTGACTTTTTTACAATTGAGGCACTCCCCTATTTTTAGTAGGCGACTTTCCCTATGCAAAATCAGGGCCCCTCTCCATGTGTAGAGGTTAGAATTATTGCTGTCATTCATTTTTTTCTCCCTTTCTTTATTCTAACTTTCTAACAGTTGACGCATTCCCCTGTTTGTTGTAGGAGGCATCCCCTACTAAAATTTAGGGCCCCTCTCCGTGTATAAAAGTTATAATTTTTGGATTCGTTCATTTTCTTCTCCTCAAGTCTTCTTCTTACATTAGAGGCATTCCAATGTTGTAGATAGGCGGCATTCCCCTATCGAGCTTTAGTCCCCCTCTCTTATATAGAAAGATATTTTTCCTTCTAATTCTCCTCTTGCGCTCTTCTTCTTGCATTGGAGGCATTCCACTATCGTTGATAGGCGATATTATCCAATAAAGCTGAACTGCCCCTCTCTTGTATAGAAATATATTTTTCCTTCTTATTCTCCTCTTGCACTCTTCTTCTTACATTGGAGGCATTCCACTATCGTAGATAGGTGATATTCTCCTATCATGCTTCAGTGCCCCTCCCTTGTATAGAAGTAGTCACGATGAAAGGATTTCTCTTAAAAAATAATTTTTAACAGAAGAAGACCAGTTAATTCTTGTATGTGAGGGTGATTTGGGAAAATTTGGCGATAATAATATCCAGGAGGAGAATCAAAAGTGGTGAGTAGATGGGGCGAGTTTCAATGTCATTTGAGCAGAAGTCTGTCGGCGATGGACGATCGATTTAAAGCCCATTAGCATTCAACGATTAAGTGTAGAGCTGAAGGAGAGAGTTCCAGGGTGCGCTGCAAGTAGCAGTTGTGCGAGAAACTGATGATGGCTTATACAAAGTAAAGGACCGACGATGAACATAAGGCAAAGAGCCGATGATGACGGTGGTATAGTTTCATTTTGCAGAGATAATAAGAATCCGTACTGAAGTGCACCGACATCATATATCCTTGATTCAACGGGCTGAAGCTGTGTGTTATGTCGACATTCTGGCGACATACATATAGTGTCAACTGAGTTGAGGCCTGATGAAGACCAAATTATACTCTTTCTTTGAAGAAGAAGTAGGAGATGCCCTTGAACTTGATATACAATTTTGTAATATAACTCCAGTGATATTGTATATGAAGTTGAGAATTGTCCCTTAGAGAAAATTAAATTTTGTATACATCTTTGAGATGTGCTTTGATATCTTTCCCCCATATTTTTTAAGACACTATTAGACTGCTAAAGTCTTTACATGAGTGATAATTCTATCAACCACATGCTTTCATGAAATCTTTATAGAGAGAATTTTATTCATTCGGAATATTACTCGTTGATATTGACCTCTATAAAAGAGGTTGCGAGAATCCACTAAGGACATATAACCTATTCGAGGTTGTATGTCAGAGCACTGCTCGGTGACATTAACTTGTATGGAAGAAGTCGAGAGAATCCACCAAGGATGCGAGGCCTTTCCAAGTTTGTATGTCAGAGCATTTACTTGACGACGTTAACCTGTGTGGAAGAGGTCGAGAAAATCCACAAAGCATGCTAGACCTATCCAATGTTGTATGTCGGAGCCCTGCTCGATGATGTTAATCTTTGTGGAAGAGGTCAAAAAAATACATAAAGGATGTGAGACCTATCCGAGGTTGTAAGTCGGAGACCTACTCGACGAAGCTAACTTGTATGGAAGAGGTCGAGAGAATCCATAAAGGATGCGAGACCTATCCGAGGTTGTATGTCGGAGCCCAGCTCGACGACGTTAAGCTGTGTGAAAGAGGTCGAGAGAATCCATAAAGGATGCGAGACCTATCTGAGATTGTATGTCGGAGCCCTGCTCGACGACGGTAAGTTGTGTGGAATAGGTCGAGAGAATCCACCAGGGATGTAAGACCTATCCGATGTTGTATGTCGGAGCCTTTGCTCGACGGCGTTATCCTGTATGAAAGAGGTCATGAGAATCCACCATAATACCTATCCGAGGTTGTATGTCGGAACCTTGCTCGATGACGTTAACCTATATGGAAGAGGTTGAGAGAATCCACAAAGGATGCGAGACCTATCCGAGGTTGTATGTCAAAGCCCTACTCGACGATGTTAACCTATAAGGAAGAGGTCGAGAGAATCCATAAAGGATGTGAGACATATCTAAAGTTTTATGTGAAAGCCCTGCTCGACGATGTTAACCTGTGTGGAAGAGGTCGAGAGAATCCACCAAGGATATAAGACCTATCCGAGGTGGTATGTCGTAGCCTTTGCTCGACGATGTTAACCTGTATGGAAGAAGTCGTGAGAATCCACCAAGGATGTAAGACCTATCCGAGGTTGTATGTAGGAGCCTTTGCTCGATGATGTTAACATGTATGGAAGAGGTCATAAGAATCCACCAAGGATGTAAGACCTATCTGAGGTTGTATGTCGGAGCCTTTTCTCAGTAACGTTAACCTATATGGAAGAGGTCGAGAGAATCCACCAAGGATGTAAGACATTTCTGAGGTTGTATGTCGGAGCCTTTGCTCGATGCCTTTAACCTATATGGAAGAAGTCAAGAGAATCCACCAAAGATGTGAGACCTATCCGAGTTTGTATGTCAGAGTGTTTGCTCAATGACATTAACCTGTATGGAAGAGGTTTAGAGAATCCACTAAGGATGTGAGAATTTTCCAAGGTTGTATGTCAGAGCCCAGCTCGACGATGTTAACCTGTGTGGAAGAGGTCGAGAGAATCTACAAAGGATGCGAGACCTGTCCGAGGTTGTAAGTCAGAGCCCTGCTCAACGACGTTAACCAGTGTGGAAGAGGTCGAGAGAATCCACCAGGGATGTAAGACCTATCCGAGGTTGTATGTTGGAGCCCTGCTGGACGAAGTTAATCTATGTGGAAGAGGTCGAGAGAATCCATAAAGGATGCGAGACCTATCCGAGGTTGTATGTTGGAGCAGTGCTTGATGACATTGACCTGTGTAGAAGAGTTTGAGAGAATTCACCAAGGATGTGAGACCTATCTGAGGTTGTATGTCGGAGCCATGATCGACGATGTTAACTTGTGTGGAAGAGGTCGAGAGAATCCACAAATGATGCGAGACCTATCCGAGGTTGTATGTCGGAGCCCTGCTCGACGACGTTAAAAAGTGTGGAAGAGGTCGAGAGAATCCACCAAGGAAGTGAGACCTTTCCGAGGTTGTATGTCGGAGCCCTGATCGACGATGTTAACCTATGTGGAAGATGTCGAGAGAATCCACCAAGGTTGTATGACCTATCCAAGGTTGTATGTTGGAGCCCTGCTCGACGACGTTAACCTGTATGGAAAAGGTCGAATTGAATCCCCCAAGAATTGATTTTTTCTTGATTGGGAGGGGGTGAACGCCGCATGTATCCCGAATCAAAGGTAGAGAATGGTCTATCTTTAGACCGTTACTACCTTTTTGAGGTCAAGATTAAGATATTGCCAAAGGAGTAGAAGTCCATCAAGGGACTGTATAAAGCTTGCAATTGACTGAAAGTATCCTTGCATTTGCTTGGATTTTCCTGAAATATCATCTTAATGAAAGTATTGGAGGATCTATTTGACCATGGTTGGAGTCAAAATTGCCCCCCAGTCGGGAACCACGTTCATACAGATGGCGTCAAACTGTTGTTTCATCCAAGCGTATTCGTGGAGGTAGAGAAATATAAAGTTTAACGTCTTAGCGTTGTATGAAAATCTGGAATGCAATCAGATAAGAGAGTGTGTAGCATTCATAGGAGGCACCAATATTTTTACGTGAAAAACCACAGAAAAAGGGGAAAAACCACGGGGCCTAGCCCAGTTCGAATGAATCCACTAGTATTGTAGTCGATTACGAAAGAGGCCCTTCCTTGGGAGAAGGTCTTAGCTTGATATACATTTTATAGAGTACATTACATGATGTGAATACAAAGAATCACTATTGACGTATTTGTTTGGTCGGTAGGACCATAGTCTGGTGACGGAGGTCAGAAAGACTGTAGTCTGCGGACAATGTAAGTCAGGAGGACCATAGTTGACGGGAGAAGGAGGTCAGAAAGACTATAGTCGGTGGGTGATGTAAGTCAAAAGGACCGTAGTCGATGGGAAATAGAGGTAAGAAAGACTGTAGTCTGTGGGCGATGTAAGTCAGAAGGACCGTAGTCGGCGGGAAACAGAGGTAGGAAAGAGTGTAGTCGGTGGGTGACATAAGTCAGGAGGATTGTAGTCGACTGGAAGAGGTTGGAAAGTCTTTTGTCTTAAGATAAATGTCAGAAGGATGGCATTAGGTAGAAGTCCAAAAATATACATAAATCCTACATTTGATTAATGTTCAGCAATAGTCCGATATCCGGTAGAAGTCCGACGTTAGGTAGAAAGTTAGCGAAGATCGAAGGTCTGGCGTCGAGTAGCATTCTGTCGTCAGTTGGCGGCCGAGGAGAACTCTGGAATTTGATGGTATTCAGGAAGAACTCCTATATTACTTGGATTTCAGGTGAAACCCCGACGTCACTCGGAGAGGTCGGGCAAAATTCTGGCGTTGTTCGGACAGAATTCCGGCGGCGGTGGTGGAGGAGGAGTTCTTCCCTCCTAATCTTCTTCTCTTCTTCTCCTCCTCCTTCTTGCTTCTATCTTACTTCCCCCCCCCCCCCCCCTATGATGACATATCAGTACTTTTTATTTATATTAATGAGTAGACTCCTATGTGAATTATATATATATATATATATATATTCCGGTAGTTCTTATTTTGCTGATGGCTTTTTTCTATTAGTCTTTAAAGGGTCACACCAGTTAAATGTTAGAAAAAAATGCACATCATTCTTTTTTGAATTGCTTTTACTCATTCTGGAGTTCACTTCAAATAGCATGTGATTATTCTATCTTGCATTATGTTTTGGTGGAAATTTAATATTTGATTGAACCACTGCTTGAATTGTCAGGCTTTCATTAACCAGGGTACATATATAATTGAATAGTTCATTTAGTTTGAAAAATAAATGGGAATGGGATGTGAAAATAATGTTTATCTTCAAAAGAATAGATTTTGATAAGATCCTTGTCTTTTGCTCACATTCCCACTTGTATGGCCTGTAAAACCCGCAAAATGTCATTTTAGACTTTGCACACATTTTGATGCATCACGACGAGTTTCAAGTGAATTTTTCAAAGTCATCATAATTCTATACAATAAATTTTATAAAATAGTGCACAAAATTTTGAGTGAATAGATGTATAGAACCCATAATGAATTTTAAGTATTTTGGGAGTTAAAATTTCTTAAAATATCTTTATGACAATTTTGCCCTTGATGAGTTTTGAATAGAGATGATTTTTAAGTAAGGGCTTTTAGGTAATTAGGCATTTAATGAGAGGATCCCACTCTAAATAGGGTACCGAAACCATTTCTTCTTGCGGCCTGAACCGAGCGGAGAAAAGGGAGGAGGCGTCGGGTAGGAGCGGCGATGGGAGAGCCTAGGGGCGATTTCCGGCGACGGTTTGCAAGGGAAATTGAAGGGAACTTGTAAGGAAGGTTAAGGTACGTTGTTTGGAAGAGTTTCCTCTTCTTTTCATGGAGATTTAACTAAGAGAACAAATCTAGGGTTTTGTAGAAATGTAAGTTTTCTTTAAGATAAAGATAGGAAAGGGTAGGGGATGCTTTTAAACCCAAAAATGAGTTGATTTCGTGAAAGATGTGAATTTTAAAATTTAGGGGTTCACTCAAGGTTGATTTTCTTTTGAAATGCCTTCAAAAAAGTAACTCCTAATGGCATAAGAGAGCCTCTATTAAAAAAATAATGCAAGATGTGGAAATATTTTAAGTTTTAGAAATTAGGGTTTTTCCCTAATCATGAAAATTTTGAGCTTTATGTTTCTAAATGGATTTGGGAAGGTTTTTAGAGGCAAATTTAGGGCTTTTGTATAAAATTCTAGTTTTTCTAAATTTTGATTTAAAATATTCCAAAATTATTTATATTTTAATTACTATTTGAGTGTAGGGAATGATGTTTGCATGCATAATAATTTAAGATTATGACTAAATCCTAATTTAGAGAAAATATGATTGAGATATGCAATGAAATGGTAAAGGGGTTTAAATTGAGAGAATGGGCATAACATAGGGATGAGTTCTTTATTATCATAGATTATGGATTTAGAAAGTATATATGGGGACTACTGATATTTACACAATATGTATGTCTCTTTTAGATATTGAATGCATGGAGGAAAGGATTTGATCGGACAATCGAAAGTTTGTGCACAAGTTGAGGTAGGTAAAATGTGGCTCTTTTAAATTCAGAAAAAGAAAATTCTTTTCTTTCCACTATAGTATATTCTTGTATTGTTATGGGATTCTTAGCATTATTGCAATTATATATTTCTTCTACATCCTAACCTGCTCCTAAATGTCATGCAACATGCTCTTATGATTAGCTTAATAATATGTACTTATGTAGAAAGATTTAGAGACACTTGACCATATGCCTACTACAATGCACATGTTTTACTTGTGTGATAGTTTACAATGCAAGTGCCTTACTCATGTGGTAGTTTGTAATGCAATTACATCCTTCTCATGTGATAATTAAAGAAAGTATATATCTCATGTCTCTTTTCTCATGAAACCATGTAATCATGTAGCACCTTGTGGAACAACAGACCATATGCATGAAGGATATGCTAAAGTTCTTTTAATGATTAAGTAAAGAATATATGCATGTGCATGTTGACGTGGAATTATCAATGATAAAGGAGCTCTTTTGAGCAATGGTAATGGGGCTCTTTTGATCCAAATTGTAAAGGGATTATTTTGAACAAAATGGTAAAGGAATCGCCAATTAATGTGTACCTGTTTAGTACAAATGATACTTCTGAGACTGATGATTATAAATTATGTATTATATTATATACAAAAGAAGCATCACATGAATCATGAAAACAAATCATTCAATATATAAGGAAATTGGTTGTAAGCTTATCTAAGGAAAGAGACTTAATTGATGACTTAGAGGCATACTCGCTAAATGTTATGACATGTTTATTTTTCCTACACTAGAAGCATTGGCATTCATGTTACCTCTTTACCTTATTCTTTTTAAATTTAATTGAAATGCATTTACCTACTGAGTTTTGACTCACCCATGTTGAGGGAAATTTTCAGGAGATCCTGCGAATCATTAATGGCAGACCAACCACCGCATACCTACCATCGTAGGGAGATGACGGGTGGCAGGTTCCTATTTGAGTTTTTGTTATTTTGGTATAGATGGATGTATAGGATAACTTTGATGGTTAGTTCTGTTTTGAACACCTTCATTTTGAAATGATTCTTCATGTATATGTTGATTTTGATTGATGACCGAAATTTAAATTTTTTACTTGGAGTTTTTTAGTGGCTCTTTTATTATGTTGTGGATGTTTTCTTTTTGTTTGGAGACATGTTAATAAAGTTATGTGAAGGTTTTAATTCCTACTGTCTGACTTTCGCTCCCGCCTCACCCTTTTGCGAGCTCACCGGGCCGGGTCGTGACAAAGAGTAGTATCAGAGCAAAGAATTTAAGAATATTGATTAATATGAAAGAGCGAATAGAATGATCGTATAGGTTAGAGTAGGTATAAGATGCATGTACTATAGATTGCTTTAATTATTTCGTTGCATTATCTCTCAGGACTGTGGAACCTGAAATTGATGCCACTGATGGCAATACTGGAGAAGTTAGGAGAGATATTCTAGTAGTAGCAAAGCCTCAAGGTAGTATCATTAATGCTACTATGGATTCTTTCACACAGATGATGGCCAAATGAAAAAGAGTACTCAAACTCAGGCTGGAGGCAGTGGAAGCATTATAATGGATAAAAACTTGAAATTATTCCAAGATATGAAGCCTCCATCATTCATAGGAGGTGGACCTATAGAGGTAGAGGAATGGTTAGTGAGAATAGAAAAGATATTGGATGGAATGTTATGCCCTCAAGATAGAAGGGTTACCTTAGCTGCCTAAGCCTTCAATGGGGAAGAAAATAGATGGTGGAGAAGCCTGTTACAAGAGACCTTTGGAGGAAGATATAGTAGCCAAGTTACCTGGGAGGAGTTTGTCAAGGTATTTAGAGACTTGTATGTATCAATATCTGCTAGAAGATAAATACAAGATAAATTAAATAGATTGCTACATGGAAATAGAACCATTACACAGTATGAGGATGAGTTCATAATACTCTCTAGGTATGCCTCTCATTTAATTCCCAATACTGAAGAAAAATGTCATTGCTTTCTAAGTGTCTTAAAAGATACCATTAGACAACCATTAATCCCTTTTGGCATTGAGGATTATGCTACCTTGGTTGAGAGGGCGAGAAGAATTGAGAGTGACTTGCAGAGTACCCAGAAGAGAAGAAATTTTCAAAAGAGGAAAAATGAAGATAGATCAAAGTCTATCTAATCTTTTCAGTCTGGAAGAGCCAATTAGAAGAAGCCCAAGCCCAACACTTTAGAAAGCAGCACTCCTTCTGTTATATGCAATAAGTGTGGGAGGGCTCATAAGGGAGAGTGCCTTTCGGGCACCAATACCTATTTCTCGTGCCATCAACTAGGGCACATAGTAAAATCTTGACCTATTTTGGGACAAAAGTCTACCCCAGAGGCCAGAACAGGTAGTGGTCCTCAGAGGATAGTTCAAAGGCCAAGGATGGTGGAGTATACTACATCAACTCCATCTCAAGGCTAAGCTCGTCAACTTGTTCAGCCAAGGGTTTATGGTCTATCCCAACGAGAAGCCAAAGACTCTCATAATGTTATTACAGATATAGACTTTGTTTAATGTTAATGATTTCCTTTATGATATATGAGTAAGATAAGCTTTATGTTATGTTAAATGCATGATATTTAGGAATAATCTTTGTGTGAAACAAGCCTGTCAATGTGTTGTTTAATATGGAAGCAACACATTCTTTCATTTTGGAGGAGTTTGTTAACTCTGTTGACTTGTCTCCTTCAATTATGCTCAAACCCTTATCAGTTTTAATTCCCAATGGGAGTTAATTCGAAACCAACAAAAAGTGACATGTGGAATTGACTATAGGTGATAAAAGCTTGGAAGCGGATCTTATATTATTACCATTAATGGAATTTGATATGATCCTAGGTATGGATTGGTTGTCTTGCCACTTTGTGACAACAGATTTTAATAAGAAGGAGCTTAAATTTTGTATGCTAGGAGAAAAAGAATTTAAATTCATAAAGGAAAAAAGCTTAACTTCCATGTTTTTTTTGTGAAACTGCCAAAGGCATTTAGCAACTAGAAAAAACTATTACAATCTAGAGAATGATTGAAAGTCTATTACACTCTTATTTAAGCATGGCCAAAAAACTAGGAGGAATCTTATTGCAATAGAGTTCCTCCCAAATAAAATCTTCTACTAATGCAAAATTAGCACACAAATCAGCTAATTTATTACAATCTCTATGGACAAAATGAAAAAGGAAATTACCTATCTCCTTCAAGAAGGACAAATCTTCAACCTCTTCCTCCTTGTTGGGAACTTTATTCATAGAACTTTGAAGATACTTGATGACATTATGATTATCTCCGTCAACAATAATCCCTTTAGCTTCCAAGCTCCAATTATGATGAAAGAATTTCAAAGCCCTTATAGCCATAAGTTCCAAAAAAACCAATGTCCCAATATACACATTTGATACCAAAAGCAAAAAATAAACCTTCCTTTATGGTCTCTAAAAACTCCTACAATTTCAGCTTCATTAGAGTCTAATAGAGCAGCATCAAAGTTACCTTTAATCCACTCTAGTGGAGGAGGGTGCCAAGAAGAATTAAATAGCTTAGAAAGATGATTGGCTCCCAAGTGATCCGAGAAGAACTCACACTTTGAAGAAGAAGCAGCTATTTCAATAGCTTTAGAAGAGAGGAATCCTGTCCCCAGCTCATTGACACCATGGGTCACAATATTTTTGCTTTTCCAAGAGAAATAAACCAATGTACAGTAAAGATTAGCCAAAAAAGAATTTGAATAAAGACAAAACCTTTAAATTATTGATACAATCCAACAAAGAATTATATCTAGATAGTTTGAAACCCCAATTGTCTAAGGTCTCAAACAGTTCAATTAACAGACCACAGCTAACCGCAATATGCTCCCCTGTTTCAACTGCTGTGCATCCTCTCGAACAGGAATTATTATGAATAATCCTTCTGTGCATAAGAAAATACAAAGTAGGGACACCATTATTTAGTAATCTCCACCAAAAACAAAGAACTCGTTGCGTCAGTTTAATCAACTTCAACCACTTCCAGCAACTATTCTTTGTACAAACAGCATAACTTCCATGTTAGTCTCTTCCTTGGTGGCATATAAATTGTTGAGGAAGGGTTATTAAGGCTTTCTAACCTATGTTAAGGAGGAGAAGAAAGAAGAGAAGGGATTAGGGGAGATACTTGTTGTGCAATAGTATTTAGAAGTGTTTACAGATGATTTACCTGGTTTACTTCCAAGCAGGGAGATTGATTTTACTATTGAGCTGGTTAATGGAGCATATCCTATTGCTAAAGCCCTTATTGGATGGTAATAAAAGAGTTGAAAGAATTGAAAGATCAATTATAAGAATTTCTTAATAAAGGATTTATCAGTCCTAGCACTTCTCCATGGGGTGCTCATGTACTTTTTGTGAAGAAGGATAGAAGTTTAAGGCTCTGTATAGATTACAGAGAATTGAACAAGCTGGATAAAATGAATATATATCCTATTCTGAGAATTGATGATTTATTTGATCAGTTGGAGGGTGCCTCCATGTTTTCTAAGATAGACTTGAGATAAGGATACTATCAGTTTAATATTAGAGAAGAGGACATAGTAAAGACTGCTTTCAGTACTAGATATGAGCATTATGAGTTTGTAGTGATGCCTTTTAGTTTGATGAATGCCCCTGCTATATTTATGGACCTCATGAATAGGATCTTTAAGCCATTTATGGATATATTCATTATAGTATTCATAGATGATCTAATGATATATTCCCGAAATGAAGAGATACATACAAATCAGTTAAGGATTGTGTTACAAGCATTGAAAGGAAATGAACTGTATGCTAAGTTCTCCAAGTGTGAATTTTGGCTGAAGAGTGTAAACTTTTTGGGTCATGTGATCAGTAATGGAGAGATTTTTATGGTTCAGCACAAGATATAAGCTATAGCAGATTGTCCTCGGCCAGCTACAGAGACAAAGATTAGGAGTTTTTGGGTTTGGCTGGCTACTACATAAGGTTTGCTGAGGGGTTTTCATGAATAGTGATGTCATTATCTATATTGACCCAAAAAAAGTAGTGAAGTTTGAATGGTTACTTCAATGTGCATTGGCTTTTGAAAGACTAGAATAGTGTTTGATGACTGCTCCAGTACTTACTCTTCCTTTAGGGATAGATAGATTTCAGCTTTATAGTGATGCCTCACACAAAGGGTTAGGTTTTGTACTTATGCAGAATGGAAGGGTCATTGCCTATGCTTCTTGGCAACTGAAAAATCATGAAAGGAACTATCTAACCCATGATATGGAGTTAGCTGCAGTGGTTTTCTCCCTGAAGATATGGAGACATTACTTGTATGGGGTTAAGTGTGAAGTATTTAATGACCATCAAAGTTTAAAATACATCTTTCCATAGAAAGAGTTGAATTTGAGATAGAGGAGATGGTTGGAGCTTATTAAGGACTATGATTTGGATATCCAATATCATCCAGGTAAAGCAAATGTGGTTATAGATGCCTTAGGCAGACTTCTAATAGTGCAAGTTAAATGATTACACAACAACATGAGTTGATAAGAGATTTGGAGAAGTTAGAGCTTTCAATAGTCCAGCCTAATGATGAAGAGTTTATGGCTTCACTACAGGAAATTTGCTCATTACCGGCAATTGCTGCTGGCGGTTTACTTGTAAATACCGATGGTTCTGAATAAAACCGATGGCTTTTTTACAGTTCTCACACCGCCGAGAAAAATTGCATCGAAAACCATTGCCGATGATCTTTTTCTGGCGATTTATTTCATCAATGATGTTCCGGTAGCATACACCGTCGGTTATCGACGGTGTTTTTACCGGCGGCTTCCCGACCGCCGGTACAAATACCATCGTTCGACCGCAGGTACAACCATCATTTGACCGTCGGTTGGTCGCTGGGAATGGTACCGACAGCTAACTAGTGGTCATAGCCGAAGGAATTGCCGGCAGTTATAGCCGCCGGCGTGACGCCGAATAACCGCCAGACAGCGTCAGTATACTGCCAGTAAATACCAGCGGTTATAATGGATTTCAGCCGGTGTCAATCAGCCATTCGGTATCGAAGTTTCTTGCGCCTAAATTGCTGGTTAGCCGCCAAAAACTTGTAGCACCTTAAAAAAAATTGACAGCCTCCCCTCTATTTGAGGGATTTTCATCCTAAACTCTAAACCTGCACATAAAATAATAATCACAATTTTAGGCAACACGCCACTATACCATCACAGCAATTATCAAAATTTTATTCATAAATAAAAAAAATAAAATAATAAATTAAACCAGAGTTCTAACTTTACTAGTTCAGCCAAGTTCATCAAACCAAAGTTCAAAGTTCAATAAGTTCAACCAAGTAAGTTTACAATCAAATCATCATAAGTTCATCAAACATAAAAAATTTAGGCATAACAAAAAATATTAATACAAATTAAATCAAATATTTGAATTCATACCAAATAAGTGCCTGAAATTCTCTAAAGCACATATCCCTAATATCCTTTGGGATCTTCTTCCATGATAAGTATGGAGCATCAAATTTATTCTTTATAATATCCTAGATCTTATGTGTAGGTGGCCTTGAGGGATTGAAGCTGCAGGTTAATTTTTTTGTCAATAACATATAATATATCAAAATACAATCAACTTAATAACATAAACTGAACTTACTTATCACCCTCAGTCTAAATGTATTGACACTTATATGTTGCAGCTGCATGATCCCCAGCACCAACCTCTACTGGTCTAAATGGTCCACCGTATTCTGGATACACGGGATATGGGTAATAATATGGGTAGGGGTAAGGAGGGTGAGGACCAGTGGATGGACCTACTGTCTGTGATGTTGGTTGGGGTAATATGGATAGAATGAAGCAGCATGTGTCTGATCTGGTGAGGGAAAGTGAGGACTCGTCGATGGAGGAGGGAAGTAGTCAGGCAAGGGTGTTGGTATAACAATAGGTGGATCTGACTGACCCTGACCCTGCTCACTTGGGGATTATAGCTGACTCATGGGTGGTGGTGGTGTAGGTATAACTGGTGGAATGGATCTTTGTCCATCACTTTCATCAGACTGTTTAGCTATGTCAGGAGTAACACTCAACTTCTTCCGACGGAACTTTAAGGCAAACAATTTACGAGGATAATCATCACCTGAAGCTATCTGCATTAAAAAAAGTAATTAGTAAAGTATTGTAATATATAAAAAGTATAATTCTATAATTCTAAATATTACAAAATACAAATAAAAGAAGCAATTAGTAAAGAAATTAATGAATTACAAAAATAATGAATGCCAAAATATAAATAAATAATTAACATTTTCATTGCTTAGAATTCAAAAAGTACAATTCTAAATATTATAAAAAGTAAATTCTATAATTCTAAATTATAAAAACTACAATTCTAAAGTATAAAACTACTCAGAATTAGAAATATTTTAATTGCTCTCAAGGGTATCTTCACTTTCATCCTCGTTCTCATCTTCGCCTGAGTTAGTTGAATTATTCACATCTTATAACTGAATTTCAATACTATAGGTTATAGTTGGCATCTCCTTAATTTTAATAGGCCTACAACTTGACATCTCTTCCTCTTGATGTGCATTTGCTACAATGTATTTTTGATCAATTATTTATCGTGCTTTTGTTTTTATGACAGCTACCCAATCTTGTTTATCTCTACGACAACTGGGATATTTGCTGAAATAAACTTGAATAGCTTAACTTGCTAACACAAATGGATCAAACTTCCCATATCTTCTACGATGTTTTACATCGACTAAACCATACGCATGATGAACCCTTGTGCCTCTATTTTGTACTGAATCATACCATTGACAATTAAACAAGCATATAAAGTTCTCATCTTTACCTGG
Organism: Dendrobium catenatum; assembly: GCF_001605985.2. Classification (NCBI taxonomy): domain Eukaryota; kingdom Viridiplantae; phylum Streptophyta; class Magnoliopsida; order Asparagales; family Orchidaceae; genus Dendrobium; species Dendrobium catenatum. Next base: position 583,657 of record NW_021318533.1, read on the forward strand.
GTAATCCAGTTTAAGAACCTCATTCAGAATACCGTAATAATCACACTCATCTTCTTCATGAGTATTCTCTCTAATACATACTCCATAATTTTTAGTTTTTCTTCATTCACTCCATGACTTGGTATGAAATCTGAACCCATTCACTATATATATTGGCCAGGTTTTTACTTTTCGTATTGGACCCCATGTTAGTTCTTGCAAACCTTTATCGAAACATTTGTTATCAGGGTTTTGTACCTAAAAATATTTTTAAATATTAGTATTTTTTATATTAAATAAGATGTAATTCAAATTAAAATTTTAAAATTTATGAGCTCACATAAGATTTGAACCAAGTTGGAAATTCATTTGCAATAACTTGCTCAATATCTCTTGAATATATCAGAGGCAAATTGCTTACAAAATACCTGGTGATAAATAATACTTTAGTATTTTAAATAAATATTACTAATTATTGACATTATGGAAGAACTTACTTTAAGATTTGCTCAACTTTTTCACAATTCAGTAGCACATATAAATTCACTATTTTGATTTCTAAATCATTGAGAAATCTTTCAACATATTTACCACTCAGCTTTTCATGAGTTCTAAATACTGATAGTGCAGCTTGTGATTATTCTTCTACATCAAAGTCCATATTACGACCAATCTTTATTATTGTACTCTTTACATGGGGCTCGAAGTAGTAGGTGCAAAAGTTAGTGATTTCTTGAGATAAATATGCTTCACATATTGATCATTTTGGTCGTGCTTTATTCTTATCATATTTCTTCAACTTGTTCAAATATTTATTAAATAATTACAATTATCAAGTTAATAAACATATGTTATCTCAACTTATTCAAAAATATTGGAGACTTAATAAAAACATATTTTACTTCTCGAAAGGATACATCCAACGATATTATACAGGTCCACCAACTCTAGCTTCGTAAGGTAGATGGACTTGATGATGTTCCATAAAATCAAAAAAACCTAGGGGAAATATTTCTTCTAACTTGTAGACGATGATTAATATGTTATCCGTGCTCCTTAGTAAAACATCTTCGCTTAGTTTAGATGAACATAGGTCTTTGAAGAAAATGCTAAGCTCAGTCAACGAATTTGATATGTAATAGGGTAAAATACATACTATGATTGGAGAAGAACCTCCATAATTATGTGCAATCATGACTTTTTAATCCAAATAACCTCACATTTTATGTCAACACATCAGCTTATATTTGATCCATAGCCATCAGGCATTTTTAAATCTTTAAACAACTGACATATTGATCTTTTTTGCTTTAACGTGAAAGAGTATGGTGCTTTGGACTTCATTATTTTGCCGTCGATTGTTGTTACTAACTCCATAGTTTTTTGCCGGCAGTACTCTTTAATGTCCATCCTTGCTTTTTTTTTAGAAAATGCAAATAGTTGCATTAAAGTAGAAGAAATAACAACCTAATACAAACTTGGAAGTAAAAACTAATAGATCCTTGATCAAGAGAAAAAGAATCCTTATTGAAAGCATATTTGTTTAAATTAAACATATTATCTTTGAAATGAAATCCACTGTTTTCTATTTTGAAACCGTTGAGATGCAGGGGATACCAAAGTTTGAAACAACCCAAGGGTTGGTTAGTATCCCAGAGTTCCCATCCAGTTAAAGAATAGGATCTAGTATCGATCCCATTAGCAAATATAATAAGTTTAAAAAACAAATAATAATCTAAAAGAAAAAGGAAGCTATAAAAGATAAACAAATGTAAATTACAAAAAATCTAGGACAAACTCAAAACACCTAAGAGTAATATTTGTAGGTGTTTCAGATGTCTCTTTAAACTTCCAATGATGTAGTCCAAAGCAAGAGACATGGTAAACTCTTTGAACAGATGCTCCAACCTCTAGTATCTTTCAACTTTGTTGATTACTATGTTAATATCGGCTAGCATATTACTGAGATGTTTGGGAAGAACCTTTGAAGTCGTTCTTCATTCTGAGATCAGTAATCCTTCTTCTATTTTAATCTTTCAACGGTCATAGAGCTTGTAGTTCTTTGAACAACTTGTGTTTAGAACCGAAAGAACCAAGCTCCATAGTAGAGGCCTTTTTATTCTTCAGTAAGACAGTTTTTTTGAATTTTAAACTTATTATTGAAGTAGGAGAAATGGGAGTCAAAACCGAAATCTGCTCCGTCTCAAACTCCTCCTAATCAGCCTCCATAATTTTTTGAAATTCAAATTTAGAGTTTTGAATTTCCAAAACTTCAGCAGATTTTGGTTGATCCACGGGTGCTGGGTTTGTTGGAGAAAAAATCGGATTTTGCATCTCAACAATCTTTGAATTAATCAAAAGATCATTTGAATTTTGAACAGCAATTATTGTTCCCGAACTATCAACTTCTTCTTGGTTCTTAGGAAATTCAAAATTTGAATTTTGAGTTTCCAAAATTTCAGCAATCAATTGATTTTCAGGAATAGCTGCAATCCCACATGGCTCTTTTATCAAATCAGCAACAGTATTAACCACATTATCTACAGCAGCCAAAGCTTGAAAAGAATTGAATTCAAAAATTGAATTCCGAGAAACAAGCTGATCCATACTCAAATTCAAATCCTGGCTAACCGCATCGTTACCTCCTTCCTTGATTCCAGCAGCTTCTTCAATTTGGCAATTGAAATCTGCAACTTTTACAGGATGTCACCAGTTTTTGCTCATTCCCATCTGCAAAAAGTTGAACAACTTCTTCTGATTCAGCAAAAAGAAGTTCTTCACTTCCACAAACAGCTTCAAATTTATTTTTGGCTGTAAAAACCTTGGAATTAATATGTTTTTCACAGATTTTTTCTTGTTTTTGAACTTCACATGCATCTAAGGTCCATAAGGATGATCAGTATGATTTGAGATGGAAGGGATATATTTAACATTAGGACAGACTGAATCAATATGTCATATTCTCCCACATTTGAAACAAATTGATGATAGATTTTCGTATTCAATTTTTTGAAAAAATTTACCATGTAACCCTTCTACCCAATTACCAGAAGGGAGTTTAGAGTTCATATTAACCCGAATGCATGCTCTAGCAAATCCTCTTCTCCCCCATCAAAACATGTTACCATCCAACAATAAAGGGGTCACAATACTAGAGATAATTCTAGTGATATTGGATTCATCCCAGCAGTATAGGGGTAAGTGAGGAAGACGAACCCAAATCGGAGAAGAAACTCCTTCCAATGAATTAGGAGAGAAGTTAGGAGACCACTTGTCTAATCCTACAGCAAAACCTCCAACAAACCATGGACCTCCATTAAGAACTTCTTCCATGCCTTCAAGAGACTGAAAGAAACATAGTAGCCAATCAAGTCCAAGCAAAGTTATATGAAATCCTCCATATTTCATCCATTGCTTCCTTAATTCAAGAGCACATTTTAAGAAAGGTAAATTTTTTCCAAGAATTTTTACAACCAATGATTTGCTCAAAACTTGAATATTGGATTTTTCCTTATCCATGTCAAGTTTAACAACATTGGCATCTTCAATCTCATCATGAATTTTACTCAAATTAATTTTAATGTGTGGTTTTTTTATCCACACATTAGAATTATCCAAACTTGAAGAGATAATAGGATTTTTGATATTGATAATACTCTTGCCAATATCCTTATCATTCTTCAAAACATCAATAAAACTGCTCCTTGAAGAAGAAGCCTCCTTATCATTTGCTCCAGATATAATAGCTGATAAATGTGATTTTGGTATCTTGTTTGAAACTGAAATTACCTCTTTCCCTTTACTTGAATCCTGCAATGGCTTGTGCTTAGCCATCAAGCCTCCCTCTTTGATAACAAGAGGAGATTCCAAAACCCGAAAATTGTGAGGGGAGATACATTTGAAGGAGAATCTACCTTTTGAATCCAACATAATTGGACTCGTATTAGATAAAAAAGATTTGGTGTTACGGTCATCCATGGATGACCGACCACCTTCTTCTATCTCCAACTATGGCACCCGAAATCTTCAAATTCTCTTTCCAAATCCTCCTTATTTTATGGAGCTTCTCTCTCTTCTCTTTGGCTATATTTATATGCACTCTTACTCAAATGTCCATCCTTGCTTTAACATTATCTTTACTCTTACCTTTCACATCTATAATTGTATTAAAAATGTTGTCCAGAAAGTTCTTCTCAATGTGCATAACATCCAGATTATGCCTTATCAAATTAGTTCTTCAATATGGTAATGTCCAGAAAATATTTTTTTAATCCAATTATGTTCAACACCATATCTTGAATATTTAGACTCTAATAGCATTGGAAAATCAATAATTATTGGAATGTCATAAAGTCTATGTAGTACATCATCACCACTTAACTTGGGTGGAGGAGGCGGTCGCTTAGCTCTATTTTTAACGAATGCTTACTTATTCCTCTGAAACTAATGATTAACAAGTAAAAATATATGATGATAATCAAACCAAGTATTTTTTTTTCCTCCATATTTTACTGTAAAAGCTTTACTATTCTCCATACAGTAAGGACATGCTAATTTTCCTGCTGTGCTCCAACCAGACAACATATCATAAGCTAGAAAATCACCAATGGTCCACAACAATGTAGCTCGAAGGATAAAATTTAGTTTTATTGATATGTCATATGTGAGAACTCCTTTCCATAATAAATTAAGGTCGTCAATTAATTGTTGCAAAAAAATATCAATTTTTGCTTTTGGATTATGTGGTCCAAGTACTATAAGAGTTAAGAATATGTACGTAGTAGTCATACATATCTCTAGTGGAAGGTTGTATGGTGTTAGCATAACTAGCCAACAAGAGTATGGTGTAGCTGTTTGACTATATGGGATAAAACTATCGGCACATAATCTCAATCTTATGTTGCGGGAATCAGCAGCAAATGAAGCATGTACTCGATCAAAATATTTCCATGCTTCAGCATCTGATGGATGAGAAAGAACACCATTTTTTGCTATTTTTTCCTTATGCCATCTCATATAACCTGCTGAACTCATTGATGCATAAATTCGCTGAAGTCTTGGAATGATCAGTAAATTAAATAAATGTGAATATGGAACATCTTTCTTTTGACGACGTTATTTTCCTGAGTTTGGCTTAAATCGAGGAGCATTATAGGTGTGACAATAAACTTCTATTATATTATCCTTGTAGTATAACATACATCTATTGATATAATAATAAAGTTTTGTAGCAGTGTGACCCAACTTGGATACTAATTTCTTCGTTCAGTATAAGTCTGAGAGAATTAAATTATCTGTTGGATTAGTTTACTTGAGAAGACCAATAAAGTCATTGAAACAATCACTTGGAATATTATACTCAGTTTTAATACTTAGCATCCTCACTACAATGAATAATTCTGAATGGGTACTGCAACCGTTCCAAATTGGTTTTTAAGCTGCATGGAATAGCTCAAAGAATTTTTAGGTTTCTGCATTTGCTGATCTTCCACACTAGCCCTTAAAATAGGACCTGCTATATCAAAAAAAAGTTCTTCATAGGGTCTACTCATTTGATCTTCATCAAATATTTCATAAATTATAGATGAACTGGTATGAGCATCTCTGTGTGGTTCGTACTTGTCATATGATCTCCAAATCTAGTAGTCTGGAAGAAATCCCCTACGATACAAATCAAGCTTCACATCATCGATCTTAAGGAATGCTTAATTTTTATGCTTTGAACATGGACATCTAAATATTTTAACAAACTGAAAGGAAGGCAGTTGAGATGCAACTTGAATGAAAGTTTCAACTTCCTGTATAAATTCATCTGTCAATCATGTTCGACCCGGCAATAATTTGTTATACATCCAATATCTCTCTTCTTGGATAGTCATTTGGACGTTGAAGCAAACATCCCCCTACATAGTTATGAAAACATTTATTAGAACACGTGTGTCAACCTTAACAAGTGTATGTGCTATACTTTCGAACAAGTATACTTTACTTGAATTGGAATGCATTTTCTACCTCTACCTTTATTAACATAAGTCAAATCTAATACCTCAACTTTTCTTACTGGGACATCAGAATTCCTCTATTTAATGTGACAAAACCATCCAAATGTAAAGCAACTCTAATCTTATCTTCCACAAGAGCTACTCCATCCTTATCACGTATATGCTCACTTCATATCCTATCTCTAAGGGTCAAGCCACTCATCCTTCTCTTTTATATACCACAATTTGGCACCATAAAGCATTGCAGATCTCACCACCATCTTATAGAATTTTTACTAAAGTTTGAGGGGGTCTATTCTATCACACAATAACAAGCCCGATTCATTCCTCCATTTCAACCATCCAACTTGAATTGTGCCAATAATATTCCATTCTATTTCACGATCACTCTGAACAAAAGATCCAAGATATCTAAAATGTGTACTTTTATTAATTACTTGATCGCCCAAAGTCACAATCCTCTGACTAGGTCTATTGCTACTAAAATTACACTCTATATATTCAATTTTAGATCTACTAAAGTGAAAACCTTTAGACTCTAAAATTGACCTCCATAATTCGAGTTTACCTTCGACTCCCTCTCTAGTATTATCAACATGTAGAATATCATTAATAAAAAGCATACAACAAAGTACATCTAAGGTGACACTCTCTAATCTCATCATCCACAAGAGGTACTCCAACATTTTCCATATATATGCTCATTCCATATTTTATCTCTAGGGGTAAAGCCACTCATCCACCTAAGCACCCTTATCTCTGTGACACTTAACTTAGTATTATGCTTCTCTTTTATTGACTAAGATTCAACACCATAAAGCATTTTAGATCTCACCACCATCTTATAGAATTTTCCCTAAAGTTTGAGGGGAACATTTCTGTCACACAACAAGCCCGATTCATTCCTCCATTTCAACCATCCAACTTGAATTGTGCTAATAATATCCCCTTCTATTTCGCCATCACTCTAAATCAAAAGATCCAAGATATCTGAAATGTGTACTTTTACTAATTACTTGATCGCCCAAAGTCACAATCCCCTCACTAGGTCTATTGATACTAAAATTATACTCTATATATTCAGTTTTAGATCTACTAAAGAGAAAACCTTAATATTCTAAAATTGACCTCCATAATTCGATTTTACTTTCAACTCCCTCTCTAGTCTTATCAACATGTAGAATATCATCAACAAAAGGCAAACACCAAGGTACATGTAAGGCGACACTCTCTAATCTCATCATCCACTGGAGGTACTCCAACATTTTCATGTATATGCTCATTTCATATTTTATCTCTACGGGTAAAGCCCAAATTAAGTCACAAACCATTCACTAGGTCTATTGCAACTAAAATTACACCCCATATATTTAGTTTTAGGTCTAGTCAAGCGAAAACATTTAGACTCTATAGTTGACCTAGTTTACCTTCAACTCCTTCTCTAAAGTAGTGAGAGCAAAAAGCATACAAGTAAAATATGATAAAAAAAAAAGCATACAACAAGGTACATTCTCTCCCAAATGTCTAGTGAGAACATCCATGACAAAATACATTAAAAAAATTTGAAAAAGCTCACATTAGAGGCGACAGCGTTGTGCACAGGAAATACAAGTTTGTTGGCGGCCTTGCAGTGTGGAGTTCATGGGTGGCCGGTGTGATCGTTGGCGGATGAAGACAGCTCGTCGATAGCCTGAGATAGCTCGGTTGCGCGATAGGGCGGGCGGAGGAGAGGGGCGAATGAAGCTGAAGAGAGAGAGATGAGGAGATGAAATGAAATGGGAGGCTCGGGCTGGTTAATTTTAGGGATTTTATCGGTGGAATTTTGGTGGCTCAAACCGCCAATAATTAAATTATTTAACACTTGCAGTTTGAAAGGCTGATATACCGATGGTACGCTTTAAGCCTAATTTTGTGACAGCCGCTATTTCCAGTGGCATAAGCTTGCATAACGGCCGATTATCGATGGCCAAACTGTCAGATAAACTGTCGTTAGTACCAGCAGCTAGATAACCATCGGTCTAGGCCACCGGTAGTTGATGAATTTCCTATAGTGCTTTGAATTAGATGATCATTTAGTCAACATTGAAGGATAGGATTAGAAAAGCTTTGCCACAAGATGCAGAATTTGAGAAAGACCTAAATATGGTGAAGGTAGGTTATATGGAGGAGTATGAGCTTGATGAGGATGATCTACTATGGTATAGAAGCAGAATTTGTATCCCTGATATTGTAGTCTTAAGAAAGGACATTCTTCAAGAAGCTCACTATTCAAGTTATACCATTCACCCAGGTAGTAACATAATGTATCAAGATTTGAAGGAATATTTTTGGTGGCTTAGGATTAATAGAAGTGTAGAAGAAGTGGTGGCTAAGTATACAGTTTGCCAAATGGTTAAGATAGAACATCAAAAGCAAGGAGGTTTATTACAGACCTTACCTATACCGGAATGGAAGTGGGAAGACATAGCCATGGATTTTGTAGTTGGTTTACCTAGGTCCAGAAATGGTCATGATGCTATATGGGTGATAATATATAGGTTGACCAAATCGGCAAATTTTTTACCTATCAAACAATCAAATTCTATTGAGAAGTTGGAAAGTGTGTATGTTAATGAGATTATTACAGTTCATGGTGTACTAAGATCGATAGTATTAGATTGGGATGGGAGATTCACCTCTAGACTGTGGAGGAAGGTTCAGGAGGCAATGAGTACTAGACTTACTTTCAGTACAGCCTTCCACCCTCAAATAAATGGTCAACCAGAAAGGACTATGTTGAGTATAGTAATTAGGTTGTTAAGCCTAAGTTAATGTCCCAAAGGC
>NW_021318533.1:592560-600771 GCF_001605985.2 Dendrobium catenatum
CGTCACCATTTTCGACATCTTGAAGAAAAATGAAATGTAAAACTCAGATGAAGCATTTATTTACTTATTGTCTGGTTTTGTTTCATGAAATTTCTGAAAAGGTGAAATTAATTGAATTAAGTGCTAACGTGCCGGAGTTCTGACCATATGTATATATTTTTTTCTGATATCATTCTTTAAATAGTGTCAATGAAATAGTGACAAACAGAGTACTAATAGCATATACTATCACATTTTAAGTAAAAAAGGGGCTCGGCCGGACCAAACGTGAATGAGTTGTCTCGGAGATTTCTTGTCAAATCAATAGCTAAGCAACCGCCACATACCCGGATTCCACCATTATTCACCCACTCTCTTCTCTTTAGAAGAAATTATTTTATGCGGAAACCGGACTTTCCGGTCATCTGAATACTAAACAGAATGTGTCACGTGAGTAGTGTCAAGTCACAGTACGCAGTGGTACCGAGTAGTACTTAACCATTGGTACCAAGTAGCACCGAATCGTGGTACCAAGCACATGGTGATATGACACATTCTGATTAGTCTTCGGATGATCCGCACATAATAATTAATCCTCTCTTAGAGCGACCTTTTTTATTAGGAAATTATACCTATATATATAATAGGTGCATTATAGATTCATATAGAAGGAATCCTTCCTAATAGATTTATGTTGGTGGATTAAATACGCACAATTGGGTGGTCTTATTATACCTAAATTCATAAATAATAGCTTTAAGAGGACAATGTGTGATCTTGAGATTTGAGCGACGAGTGATCATATAAAGGTTAAAGATGCTTAGCACAAATTTTTTTTAAACTCATATAGTTTGCATCCTACTGTCAACAAGACCAATAATACAATATTAACCACTAATTCTTAGAATGATATTGATCTAATTCTTTCATTCAGCTAATTAAAGAAGACGAGTTATCAAATTGTGTCGATTGATGTTATTTGATGACGACGGTGAATGTGATATATCATGTACATTATCTCTCATAAAAGTTTAGATGATAATTTCAATTTAATTATTGTACTATCAATCAAAACTTTTTTGGCTTACGATACCCGACTTTACTATCAGATCCATCTGGTGAGCTAAGAATCTATCAGTGAAAATGTGAAACATGGAGAGTAGAGAAGAAGGGAGGAAGAGAGTAAGCTGACCAAATCTTTGGTTGAATTTTTGAATGATAAAGTGAAAACTTTACAAGTTTGAGAGCTCACTAAATGAAGTTGTATGCAGATGATGGAGAATACAGAGGTGGGATCATGGATGATGAGGCCTAGACAAAGAGAAACCAAGTCATGTTGAACTTATTATATGATAGGCTTCAAGGTGATATAGATGAAAAAGAATAATATTAATCTCACCTCGAAAGTAAAAGAAATTTGGGTTATATAAGTAGAGACCTATATTATAATTGTAAGCTGAGTATTGTGGTAATTGATGTATTTCTTCTTGTTATTCCGCATCAAGCATGCTCATAATAGTAGGAGTGTCAATTTTTGACACGACCCAAAACATGATCCGAACCCGATCCGAAAAAATCCGAGTTAGGGTCAACCTGAACCCGAAACAGGTCGAATTCAAGGTCAACAAATCAAACCGTTTTAAAAACCTGGTTTGGTTCGGGTTGACCCAGCAACCCGAAATTGACCCAAAAACTCGTATTTGACCCGAAAATCCTTTTTGACCCGTTTTTTTATAAAAAAATCGAAGATTGGCCCGATTTTTGATCGGAAAACTAGCAATTTTGAGTCAACCTCGAGTAATTCATGTCGGGTCGGGTTGAACCGGACCTGAATAGGGTCCAAAAACCTGACCCGTTTTTAAAAACGGGTCAGGTTCAGGTTGACCCGAATAGTGCCGGATCAGTTCCGAATTCGACCCGAACCCGACCCGTTGACCCGAATTGACACCCCTACCTAATAGAGCCCTATGATAGATAAATTATTAGAAAATTATAAATAAAAAAAAATCAAATCACATCAGAAGTTTCCACTTAATATGGAACGAGTTTGGCCAACATGGATAATATATTTTATTTTGATGCGTGACACTTCTATTCACCTCATTCTTTCATTCAAATAATTCAATAAGATAAGCAATCATGTTGGGTGTGATAGACGAGAGAGATGAGAGAGCGGCAGTTGTGGTTTGATATGTAAATTGTTGATGTTGAGATTATTAATTTGATGGGGATTTGTGTGTTGTGAATGTGCTTTGAATGTGTTGGTTGGTCAAAAGCACCAAGAAGCAAGAAAATGTCTCCGCTCTGTGTGGTTTCAGCTTGCATCTTTCGATTTTTTTAGGATTTTTGCTCCTAGGTGCGATTTCGGTTGGGTAATTCCTTAATCCTCTTCTTTCTTGCGATTTTCTTCCATATGATTGCGGATCGTTTAAGGGATCCGAGGTTTTTGGATGGTAAGCCAAAAGCTAGGTCGTTTAGAGATGTTTTGTCGGGTGAATCAGATTTGTCTGACTTTCCTCTACTCAAAGTCTCTTCACACCATGGTTTGCTTGCTTTGCTGCTTTCGGAGGAGGAAATGTTATATCTCTTGCAGCGTCGTTTGAGTTTTCCTTAGTTGGAAAGTTTCCGGGCCAACCCCCGCCTGTTGATTCTATTCAATTTTTTTTTTTTCAATTTAAAGTTGTGTGGTGCCTTTTTCGGTTACAGTTTTGAACTCTAAAAATGTGTTAATTAAATTTGTGAATGATTTAGATTATTGTAGGATTTTTTTTCACACCGCTCCTATTTCGTTAGCAATTGCTACGTGAAGCTTTTTAAATGATTTAGATTATTTCTCTTGCAGCGTCTCTCCATTTTGAAGTTAATGTGGAGCCCTCTATAGTTCCCGTTTGAGTTTCATTTCCTAGTTTACGTCCGCATCTCTTTTCCCCCTATACTTCATGGGTTGGGGTCTTTGTTTAGAAGACATTTGAGAGCGAATAATGCAACAATTAATGATTATAGACATTCTCTTGCTCACATACTTGTTGAAGTAGATGTTACTAAAAGATACACTTCTCAAGATTGGCTCGGTTCCCGTGTCTATGGGGTACATTCAATCGGTCGAAATGAAAGAGTTTCCTTCGTATTGCTCACATTGTAAAACATTGGATCATTTGAAGGATGGTTGTTTGATTTTATTTCCTAAGTTGAATGATGCTCCTCTTGTAAAGAAGGGGGTTGGGGCTGATATTCATGCTTCGTGTGACATTGATGATGTTATTCCAGCCAATGATTCGGTTGGAGTGGCCCAAGGTCAATTGTTTTTTAATCAATTTGTGAATTATGATCATGATGATAAGGTTGTTTCAAATTTGCCTAATGTTGTGGGGCATGAGGCTATGCCTAATTTTGCTAAGGAATCGAGTGATATTGTTTTTCATAGCTCTCGTGATTTCTTATCTCCTATTATGATTAATGAGGTGGCGGCGAGAGGCCTTTTGTTTTAAACTAAGGAAGTGGGGGTTGATGCTACGACCTTGTCTCCTGATGAGGTGGAGGTTTAAAATGAGGTGAAATGGACTGCTGGTCAAGTTGATGTGTGTGTTGTTTCGTCTGAGCTAGGAGGTGAAATGCACCGAACCGCGGTACTGAGCAGTACAGAGCCACAGTACCATTCAAAAGGATGACATAGCCCATTCTGGACGATCTTCAGATAAGGTTCAGGATCCGCACATAACAATTTATATGGGACTACGAACGACATTTTAAATATCAACCTACTTGCGTTTATATTGATTTATTTAAACACATGTTATGCTGACAGAGTTATTTTTAGTTGGTGACTTTTGCCAAATTTGACTTTTTTTTAGAGTAGAAGTATGTTTCAGATTTTATTGGTGTAAATGGTTTATTTGTTTATTTAAAAAAATCAATTAATGAAATAATTAAGAGTAAGCTCACGAGCTCACAAGTCGAGCCTTATCAAACTCAAACTCAAGCTCCTCTGATAAACGAGCTTAAGCTAGAGCTCGCGGCTCAATAAGCAAACAAGGCTTGCGAGCTTGATATCAAGTCGAGTTCGAGCCACCTCACACCCCTAATCTCAATAATGAAATATAAGAAATAAGACTCATGCGCCACTTTCTTCTATTCAACTAATTAAACAATATGAGTTATCAAGTTGTGTGATTGGTGTTATTTATTGATTATGGGTTGATGAAAATATTAATTTGAGATATCGCAATCTGCAAATCATATCTTTCACAGCCATTTAGATGATAATTTTAAACTGCCATCCACTTTGTTACATCTTATTTCATAACAAATCACAATACAAAGCAAGCGACGCCAATATACAAATAAAACTGTGTCGGGACAGTGACGCCATTTTAAATATCAACTTACTCTCGATTGATCGAATGATTCATTTAAACCACAGCGGCTGGAACTGGAAGCAACTCATGGAACAACTTGACAAAGGAATCCATCTTCTCCGTCTCCAAGGAACAGCAAACCTTGACGCCGCCGTCGGGGCTTGACAAAATAAGGAACTGTCGAGGGTAGATGAAGGTCGCGGGTCCCATGAACTCCGGCGGCCCCCACCCGAAGTCCACCTCGTTTAGCGGCAGCCTATGCCAGCTTCCCACCGATATATCCGTCGCAGCGAAGTTCCCTGCAGATCTAGCCAGCCGCCGCTTATCCTCCTGGAGCTCCAGGTAATCCACCACAGACCGTAAATATTCTTCATCCAGCTTCTCAATCGCATCCCTTATCCTCGCCGCCCGGAGCCCCGACGCCACCTCCGCCGCAGGCGCAATCGCCACCGTAACTGTAATCGCATTTCCGACGAAGTCGCTCGGAATCGTATGGCTCAGGCGGCGGCGCAGGTCGGCAGTCGTCACAAGACGAATTTCCTCGTCGAGTCGGACCGGGCCTCGGGCAAGGCACGTGCATCGCCAAATATGAGCGGCCATAGACTCAAAGGAAGTGTATTTGTCGCCACACGCCGCCTTGACGGCGACGAGCTGGGCGGCTGTGACATTAAGAAAAGTGAACGAGACGGGCTCCTGTTTCTCGGGCCGTTCCCGTAAGTCAAATTCAGGGTGGTGGAATTGGACCGTTGGCGGAGACCGCGCACGGAGGGAGGTGCGATCGATGTACGGGGTTGGGATGGGCCGGGTCGGGTCACGGGTGGTGTCTGCCCAATCGCACATAAACCTCGTCGCAGCAATGCCATCACTCGCTTGGTGGTGGAGGGCGGTGCCGAGGCAGAGACCGCCGCATTTGAACGTGGTGAGCTGGACCATGAGTATCGGAATGCTATCGCCACTCCTCTCCAATGCGTTGAACCCATCGGTCGGGACGAGCAGGCGACAGTTGTCAAGAGAAGGTTTGTAGACTCCGAACTCATCCAGCGTGAGATTAGAGACAGCCTCGAAGAACAAAGCCCCTTTGCCGGTGCAGCTGATCTCAAGGCGGCCATGGGTTAATTTGGCGAAGCGACCGGCGAATGGGTAGTACGAGACAAGGACTCTGGCGAGGGAGGCTTTGATGGAAGCTGCCGGCGAGGGAAAGCTGGGATCAGAGGAAGTGTTGCGGAAGAAGCAGACGACACGAACATGTGTGGGTGCAGCGAAGAGGTCGAGATTGGAGAGCCAGATGGGGCTCCTTGGTGTGGGGAGAGCCGGTGGTACCAAGCAAGAGTTCACCACCTTCACCATTTTCGCCATCTGGAAGGAAATGAAATGGAAAACTTAGGTGAAGCCTACTTGACACCGCCGGCTGTCGTCGCAAGGCGGATCACCGGTTGTCTGGAGCAATCACGCGGGCATCTGTTATCTTGCCTAACTTCGGATCTGCAAACAGATGACCAAGAAGCCAATGGCGGGAAAGAAAGAACAGGGATTCAAAAACAGAACGAAGTCTGAATATTCGAAAATCAATCCTCTCGTGTTTCGTACAATTCAGGTTATTTAAAGAGAACTAAGAAGAAAGCTAGATACATGGCTACACGCACTAAGCTACACCACAACCAACTAAACATCAGTAGCTCCTGCGTCATTCACCCGGGGTGGGGAAATGTCTTCTAAGTCGACATGGGGCGTGAGATCAGATACATTGAAGACTGCCGATACATTGTAATCGCCAGGAAGCTCTATTTCGTATGCATTATCATTGATCCTCTTGAGCACTCTAAAAGGTCCATCGGCCTTGGGTTTCAACTTGCCAAACGGGCCTGGGGGAAATCGTTCCTTCCTCAACTTGATCCAGACCATATCGCCAACCTGGAAGACAACGGATCTCCGGTGTTTGTTAGCTTGTTTTTGATACCTGGTGTTCTGCTGAGCAATCTTATCCCGCACTTGCTGATGAAGCTTTATGATCTCCTCGTTGCGACGCTCCCCGTCTTGACTGTAAACGGACACAGATAATGCAGGTAATAAATCCAGAGGCGTCAGAGGATTGTTACCATATACAAGCTCGAACGGAGTATGGCCAGTCGTCTGGTTAATCGAGCGATTAAATGCAAATTCAATCTGAGGGAGAATGAGGTCCCATTGCTTCAAGTTCTTCCCTACAAAACACCGCAGCAAATTACCGAGACTCCGGTTCACGGTTTCTGTCTGACCGTCCGTTTGAGGATGGGCAGCCGAACTGAACTGCAGCCGGGTGCCCAATTTTCCCCACAAGGTTCGCCAGAAGTGACTGAGAAATTTATCATCTCGGTCGGAGACGATGGTCCGCGGTATCCCGTGGAGTCGAACGATCTCTTTAAAATACAGATCACTGATATAGGTGGCATCCAAGGTCTTATGGCAAGCAATGAAATGGGCCATTTTGGAAAATCGGTCTACCACGACCATGATTGAATCTTTATTCCGCTGCGTTCGCGGTAATCCCACCACGAAGTCCATGCTAACGTCGTCCCACGGCCGCACCGGAATGGGCAATGGAGAATACAACCCTGCATTGGTAAGAGTAGTTTTAGCTCTCCTACATACCTGACAGCTCCGGATATACTGAGTGACTTCTCTTTTTATGTTTGGCCAGAAAAACTTCTCGCGGGTGAGGAACAGAGTTTTATCTCGGCCAAAATGGCCAGACAGCCCCCCGTCATGGCATTCTGCGATTACAGCTAACCTCAGCGAACAATCCGGAATACAGATACTCGAACTTTTGAACAAGAAATCATCCTTGAGGTAGAACAGTTGATAAGGAGTTTGTTGGCACTTTCTCCATATTTCCCCAAAATCTGAATCAGCGGCATACATCTCCTTGATAACCTCAAACCCGACCAGTTGCGCTTGCACTGTCTGCAGTAGAGCATGACGCCGGCTTAACGCGTCGGCCACCTGGTTGTCCTTGCAAGATTTATGTTTGAGCACAAACTGAAATGCATATAAAAATTCTGACCATGTTGCATGCCTCCCTCTCAATTTTTTTTGGCTGTCTAAAAACTTCAACGCGGCGTGATCTGTGAACAAGATAAATTCTTTACATAAAAGATAATGACTCCAGTGGTGTAAGGTTCTTACAATCGCGTAGAATTCTTTATCATATGTAGAATATCTTTGGCGCACTTCGTTCAGTTTCTCGCTGAAGTATGCGATTGGCTTCCCCTCTTGACTCAAGACAGCTCCTATACCAATATTAGACGCATCACATTCAACTTGGAATAACTTGTCGAAATCAGGAAGGCGTAAGACGGGCGTCGAAGTCATCTGTCTTTTTAGCTCATCAAAACTGCCCTGAGCCTCTTGATTCCAGCAGAAAGTACTGGATTTGAGCAATTCAGTGAGGGGTGCGGCAATGGTGCTGAAACGGGCAATAAAGCGTCTGTAGAATGATGACAGACCGTGAAATCGTCTTACGTCGGTAAATGAGCAAGGTATGGGCCAAGTAACGATGGCTCCGATTTTCTCTGGATCTACCTCAATCCCCTCTGCCGAGAGAATGAATCCCAGGAATTGAATCCGAGAATCCAAGAATTGACATTTTCTTGGATGACAGTAGAGTCGTTGCTCTTTTAAAATCTGTAATACCTGTTTCAGATGCTGCATATGGGACTGTAAATCTTTACTGTATATCAGAATGTCGTCGAAATAGACGATCACACAATGGCTCAATAACGGTTGAAAGATCTGATTCATGAGGCGCATAAAGGTACTGGGCGCATTTGACAGCCCGAAGGGCATAACCAGCCACTCGTACAACCCATCACGTACCTTGAACGCCGTCTTCCATTCATCA
>NW_021318533.1:604026-607469 GCF_001605985.2 Dendrobium catenatum
CGGTAACGTGCAACTACCACAACCACCTGCGTCTCCAGTCCATAGAGCAGTTCCTCGTCGGGGTAGAGGTGGTCGACGGGCGCGGAATGAGCTGCCGGAACTCTCGGACTTTGAGGTGGAACCGGGCTTCCCGCAGCAAGAGGACCTTTCGGACCCAGGTGAGGAAGAGTATCAGCAGTGTTTTTCCCCTCCGAGACAGCGACAAGAAGCTTGGCCAAGGCAGCAGGATGAATTTCGGGTAAAAATGGACATCCCGTTTTTTGATGGAAAATTACACATAGAGGATTTTATGGATTGGGAACGTGCAGTGGAGACGTTCTTTGAATACATGGATGTTCCTCGGGATAAGCAGGTGAAATACGTTGCTTGTCGATTACATGGTGGTGCGAGCGCGTGGTGGCAACAATTGTTGCATACTCGGCACCGAGAGGGAAGAGGCAGCGTCCGGAGTTGGGCCAGGATGAAGCAACTCTTGCAGAGCCATTATCTCCCTACGGATTATGACCAAATCCTTTACATGAAGTTTCAGCAATGCACACAAGGGCAGAGGAGTGTGAGCGATTACACGGAGGAGTTTTACCGCCTTAGCGCCCGTAACAACCTGAACGAGTCGGCAAATCAAATTGTAGCTCGCTATGTTGGAGGATTGAAGGAACCCATCCAGGACAAGCTTGAATTGAATTCCGTATGGTCTCTTTCTTAGGCGGTAAACTTTGCACTTAAAGCTGAAATGCAGCTAAATCGGCAGCTCCGCTCTGCGCCGCAACGTCACCATTTCAACGACTCTGCCTCCTCGGATAATAGGGGACAAGGGCCCAATCAGAGCAGCAATTCCAAGGTTCCTCCTAAGGATTCGACAGTAACCACACCGCCTCCGCAAACTGGGGACAATTGGCAGATTAATCGGATGAAAGCACCCATTCGGGACAATCCGTACGGGCGGCCAACCACATTGAAGTGCTTCAGATGCTTCCAACCAGGCCACAAGTCCAACTAATGTTTGAATCGTCAGCAAGTGCAACTTCTGGAAGGGGAGTCGAAACATCTTACCCCCACGGCCGAAGCCGAGGATGATGAAGATTATGAGGAAGTAGCTGGGGATGAAGGGGAGCCGGTTGTGTGTGTGCTCCAGAAATTGCTTCTTGCACCTAATCAGAACACCAAAACCCAACGCAACGCAATCTTCAAATCAAAGTGTACAATCAAGGAGAAGGTATGCGACCTACTGATTGACAATGGATGTACAGAGAACATTGTTTCTAAGGCTTTGGTCAATGCGTTGCAACTCAAAACTACAAAAAACCCAAATCCTTATAGGATTAGTTGGGTTAAAAAGGTCATCGATATACAAGTATCAGAGATGTATCGGGTAAATTTCTCCATTGGAAAACATTACAACAGTGAAGTACTTTGTGACGTTCTTGACATGGACGTGTGCCATTTAATCTTGGGAAGACCTTGGCAGTTCGACACTGGTGTGGTTTATGACGGGCGCGCTAATGCATATGCCTTTGAATGGAAGGGGCGAAAACTCAAATTGCTGCCTACTACACATCGCCCAGCTAATGAAGATGGAGACCGAAAACCAGCTATATGCATTGTTTCGGGAAATTCTCTCCTAAAGTCTGGCCGAGAAGTGAAGGCTGTTCTGGCAGTTGTCGTGGCCGAGGAAAATCAGAATGCCACCATGGTAAACTATCCTCCAGAGTTACTATAGATACTAGAAGAATTCTCTGATACCATCCCTAGCAGCCTGCCAAACGAGTTGCTGCCTGAAAGGTCAGTTCAACATCAGATTGATTTCGTGCCTAGGGCTAACCTACCGAACTTGCCTCATTATAAAATGAGCCCGGCGGTGTTTGATCTAAAAATATAGTTTTGAAAAAGTATTAATTTTCTTTGGGAAAGTTAAAAAGTTGAATTTTTTGGAGGCTGGGTGGGTCACTAATGACATCATACAAAAATGAGGTCAACAGGTGGAACATAAGCAATTGCAGAGCATAGTGGATGATTTATTGGAAAAACAGCTGATTCAACCGAGCCTGAGCCCGTGCGCAGTACCAGTCTTGTTGGTTCCAAAGAAAGACGGATCGTGGAGAATGTGTATTGATAGCAGAGCTATCAATAAAATCACCTTGAAGTATCGATTTCCAGTACCAAGGCGTGAAGACATGCTAGACTACTTGGCAGGAGCGACGGTATTTTCAAAGCTTGACTTGCGAAGCGGGTACCACCAAATCCGCATTCTACTTGGCGACGAGTGGAAGACTGCTTTTAAAACTCGCAACGGCTTATTTGAATGGCGTGTCATGCCATTTGGGTTGTGCAATGCAATGGCCACATTCTTGAGACTGATGTCCGAGGTCCTAAAATCGCTCTTGGGGAAGTGTTGCGTCGTCTACTTCGACGATATACTTGTGTTCAGCTCGTCCATGGATGAACATTGGAATGATTTAAAGGCTGCCCTTGAGTTGCTGCGTCAGCACAAGTTGTACCTGAATAAGGCAAAGTGTGAGTTTGCCACTTCCACAGTGCATTTCCTTGGCTACATAGTGTCGGCGGATGGCTTGGGTATGGATCCGAATAAAATAAGTGCCATTCAACAGTGGCAACGACCCAGTACCTTAACTGAGGTCCGCAGTTTCCATGGTTTAGCAAACTTCTACAGAAGGTTTATTCGCGGGTTTAGCATAATTATGGCACCGATCACAGATTATTTGAAGGCTAGTTCGTTCAAGTGGGGAGTAGAGCAACAACAGAGCTTTGATACCCTCAAAGCGGCACTCACAGAAGCCCCCGTCCTAGCAGCTCCTAATTTTAGCAAGCCTTTTCATGTAGATACCGACGCTTCAGCGGTGGGAATTGGCGCAGTTCTGTCTCAAGAGGGACGGCCCGTAGAGTTCTTTAGCGAGAAGCTAAGTTTAGCCCGACAAAAGTGGTCGGCATACGAACAAGAGCTATACGCGGTAATTTGGGCGCTTAAGCAATGGGAGCATTATCTGTTACATAGTGATTTCATTTTGTGTGGTGACAATCAAGCACTTCAATACTTAAATACACAAAAAAGTATCAACAAGATGCAAGCCCGATGGATCGTTTTTCTACAAAAATTTAGCTTTGTGCTTATGCATAAATCTGGGAAACAAAATAGAGTTGCGGATGCTCTTAGCCGCCGATCTGCTCTTCTCGTCCAGCTCCAGACGGAGGTCACCGGACTAGAATCGCTCATAGATTTGTACCCCATAGACTGAGACTTTGCAGATGCGTGGGAGCGATGTTCCGCTGGACAGCCGATGGGTGATTTCACAGTGCGGCATGGTTTTTTGTTCAAGGGAAACTCTTTGTGCATTCCGAGCTCCTCAATACGCTTCCAGTTGATACAAGAAATGCATAGCGGCGGGATGGACGCACACTTGGGTCGAGAGAAGACCGTGGAACAGATG
>NW_021318533.1:607569-610190 GCF_001605985.2 Dendrobium catenatum
CAACTTGGCCAAGGCAGCAAGGTGAATTTCGGGTAAAAATGGACATCCCGTTTTTTGATGGAAAATTGCACATAGAGGATTTTTTGGATTGGGAACGTGCTGTGGAGACGTTCTTTGAATACATGGATGTTCCTCGGGATAAGCAGGTGAAATATGTTGCTTGTCGATTGCGTGGTGGTGCGAGTGCGTGGTGGCAACAATTGTTGCAGACTCGGCACCGGGAGGGAAGAGGCAGCGTCCGGAGTTGGGCTAGGATGAAGCAACTCCTGCGGAGTCATTATCTCCCTACGGATTATGACCAAATCCTTTACATGAAGTTTCAGCAGTGCACACAAGGGCAGAGGAGTGTGAGCGATTACACTGAGGAGTTCTACCGCCTCAGCGCCCGTAACAACTTGAACGAATCGGCAAATCAAATTGTAGCTCGCTATGTTGGAGGGTTGAAGGAACCCATCCAAGACAAGCTTGAATTGAATTCTGTATGGTCTCTTTCCCAGGCGGTAAACTTTGCACTCAAAGCTGAAATGCAGCTAAATCGGCAGCTCCGCTCCGCACCGCAACGCCGCTTTTTGGGCGATTCTGTTTCCTCGGATAATAGGGGTCAGGGACCCAATCAGAGCAGCAATTCCAAGGTTCCCCCTAAGGCTTCAACAGCAACTACACCGCCTCAGCAAACTGGAGACAACCGGCAGGTTAATCGGATGAAAACACCAAGTCGGGACAACCCATACGGGCGGCCAACCACATTGAAGTGTTTCAGATGCTTCCAACCAGGCCACAAGTCCAACGAATGTCCGAATCGCCAGCAGGTACAACTTCTGGAAGGGGAATCGGAACATTTTACCACCACGGCTGAAGGCGAGGATGATGAAGATTATGAGGAGGTAGCTGGGGATGAAGGGGAGCCGGTTGTGTGTGTTCTCCAGAAATTGCTTCTTACACCTAATCATAACACAAAAACTCAACGCAACGCAATCTTCAAATCAAAATGTACAATCAAGGGGAAGGTATGTGACCTACTAATTGACAATGGATGTACAGAGAACATTGTCTCCAAGGCCTTGGTCAATGCGTTGCAACTCAAAACTACAAAAAACCCAAATCCTTATAGGATTAGCTGGGTTAAAAGGGGCATCGATATCCAAGTATCGGAGATGTGTCGGGTAAATTTCTCCATTGGAAAACATTACAACAGTGAAGTACTTTGCGACGTTCTCGACATGGACGTGTGCCATTTAATCCTGGGGAGACCTTGGCAGTTCGACACTGGTGTGATTTATGACGGGCGCGCTAATGCCTATGCCTTTGAATGGAAGGGGCGAAAACTCAAATTGCTGCCTACTGTGTTACGCCCAGCTAATGAAGATGCAGACCGAAAACCAGCACTGTGCATTGTCTCGGGAAATTCTCTCCTGAAATCTGGCCGAGAAGCGAAGGCTGTTCTGGCAGTTGTCGTGGCCGAGGAAAACCAGAATGTCACTATGGTAAATCATCCTCCTGAGTTACTACAGATTCTGGAAGAATTCGCTGATACCATTCCTAACAGCCTACCCAGCGAATTGCCGCCTGAAAGGTCAGTTCAACATCAGATTGATTTCGTACCTGGGGCTAATCTACCGAACTTGCCTCATTATAAAATGAGCCCGGCGGAACACAAGCAATTGCAGAATATAGTGGATGATTTATTGGACAAGCAGTTGATTCAACCGAGCCTAAGCCCGTGCGCAGTACCAGCCTTGTTGGTTCCAAAGAAAGACGGGTCGTGGCGAATGTGTATTGATAGCAGAGCTATCAATAAGATCACCTTGAAGTATCGGTTTCCAGTACCAAGGCTTGAAGATATGCTAGACTATTTGGCAGGAGCTACAGTATTTTCAAAGCTTGATTTGCGCAGCGGGTACCATCAGATCCGCATTCGGCCTGGCGACGAGTGGAAGACTGCTTTTAAAACTCGCAACGGCTTGTTTGAATGGCGTGTCATGCCATTCGGGTTGTGCAATGCACCGGCTACATTCTTGAGGCTGATGTCCGAGGTCCTAAAACCGCTTCTGGGGAAGTGTTGTGTCGTCTACTTCGACGATATACTGGTGTTTAGCTTGTCCATGGACGAGCATTGGAAGGATTTAAAGGCTGTCCTTGAGTTGCTGCGTCAACATAAGTTGTACCTGAATAAGGCAAAGTGTGAGTTGGCCACTTCCTCAGTGCATTTCCTTGGCTATATAGTGTCGGCGGATGGCGTGGGGATGGATCCAAATAAAATCAGTGCCATTCAACAGTGGCAACGGCCGAGTACCTTAACTGAAGTCCGCAGTTTCCATGGCTTAGCAAATTTCTACCGAAGATTTATTCGCGGATTTAGCATAATTATGGCACCGATCACTGATTGTTTGAAGGCTAGTTCGTTCAAGTGGGGAGAAGAGCAGCAACGGAGCTTCGATACCCTTAAAGCGGCACTCACAGAAGCCCCCGTCCTTGCAGCTCCTAATTTTAGCAAGCCATTTCATGTGGATACTGACGCTTCTGCGGTGGGAATTGGTGCCGTTCTGTCTCAAGAGGGACGGCCCGTAGAGTTCTTTAGCGAGAAGCTAAGTTCAGCCCGACAAAAGTGGTCGGCGTACGAA
>NW_021318533.1:610290-661572 GCF_001605985.2 Dendrobium catenatum
AAGAGAGGAGATTTCACAAGATGTTATTGCCTAATGAGTCAGGAACCTTGACATATGAAGTCAGACTGCCCAAAAATTAAAAGGCCCACTCCTAGCGATGAAGAATGTAGCGGAGAAACGCAATGTGAAGGAAGGGCAAGAAGAAATTCGAAAAGACTTCTCTCTTATGCGGACTGTTTCAGATCATCAGGGACTAAAAGGATAAGGAACGTACAATATGTGCTTATGGTCTCAAAAAACTAATCAGTCAAATACAAGAGGAGTCATGTGACTTGACTGTACAAATGACTTTTTAAAAAGTCTCAAAATGTATACATGTGCATTATATAAAGTTGAAGAAAAATGCAATGCTATGTGTGAACTTAAAATTTAGAGAACTAGCAAAGAGAAATAAGATATCCTAGGAGATCAAGTCTTTTATTGATAAAGAACCACTGAAATTGCTTGATGAGTTTAATGATTTGATATTGCGAACCATTCAATATTCTAAATCATCCTATGTACGAACTTCAAAAAGAAAAATAAAAAATAATACGGGATGGAATTTTTGATAGCAGAAAATGTATCCGAATAAATTATAGAATTCATATTTAGAAGGTAGATATAACTTTTTTATAGAATTAAATATATCAAAAGCTCTCAGAGATAATAGGATACCACGAAGGATTGAATATTACACTAACCTCTATTTTGATATCCTAAATTTAATGCAATCAATAAATAGGCGGAAGAACTATAGAAAACTTAAGATAACTCATTTCCGATGAGTCAAATGTCTCATAATTTGTGGATTGTGTTGGAAATATAGCGCAACACCTTACTTTAAAGAATAGTAAAACCTATTTCCTCGATTGCTTGGAGACCTCAAGAATGCATAAACTTAGTACATATCCATACATGCATCTGTTTATAATTTACAAAAAAGGAACCTAAACTTGGTTTGGTGATTCCAGGTTTGATGTGTTTTGTAGGATTGACTCTAACCACAAGGACTCTCATGAGAGCATGTTGGTTCATGATAGCGATTGCTTCAAAGGGCATATGACCTAGAGATACTGCATATATTCATATCGCTGGAAGTCCAGGAGTGGAAGGCAGGTTAATCCACTTAATGATGATAACCCAACAGGAAAGGTGGTATGTTGTATGTAGAATATCTTAAAACCTTTTTTATTAGAGAAAATATTTTGTTGGTATGAGGCTTAAAGTATAATCTTCAAAACGTTTTTAAGTCGTTATGTGATAAAAGGTTATTGTGTAAAATTTTTTCCTACAGAGTTGCATATTAAGCAATTTGGTAATATGTTTTCTTGAATTTGATGTATCCGGGTAAACATGTTATATGCTGGACTTGATTTGCATAAATACTCCTACAAATTTTTGTTTAAAATATATTTTTTGATGAGTCATGGCTTTGGCATATGAGACATTATCACTCAAGCATGCAAACCTTAGGACGATTACCCAAAAGAACTTGGTGAAGAGGTATACCAAAACTAGACTTTACTAAGGATCACTTTGCGATGCATGTCAATTAGGAAATAGGTGAAGTCCTCTATTTTTAGTCCATAAGGATCTTAGAACTAGTAAACCATTAGCGATTTTACATATGGATCTTTTTGGACTCAGTTGGAACTGAAGTCCTAGGAGGGAAGAATATACGGATTTGTGATTGTGGATGATTTTCTAGATCACATGGGTTTTAGATTTCTATATCGTAAGAAGTGAATCATTTGAAGAATTTAGAAATTTTTTGGCTTTGATTCAAAGAAAACTAGAATGTGAGATTACATGACAATTCAAGTGGATCATGGAGGAGAATTGAGAATAAATTTGAGGATTTTTTGTAAGAGGAAGGAATTGATCACAATTTTTTCTATCACCTATAACCTCAGCAGAATGGGATAGTTGAAACGAAAAAAATATAAACATTAATAGATGCCGTATCGAGCCCATATTGGCAAAATATTCTTCCCTAAATAATTTTGGGCTGAGGCGTTTAGCACAGTATGTTATGTTCTGAATATGGGTGAATGTTAGATCAATTTTAAATAAAAACATCCTATGATTCTAAAAGGGAAAGAACACCTAATTTTGTCTCCATTTGCATAATTTCTAGATTATAAGGTGTTCAACATTAATAATGAAAATCTTCCTTAAAAATTTGATCCCAAAATCAGATTGAAGGAATTTTTATAGGATACTCAAGTGTGGAAATCTCTATAGAGTATTCAAAAAGAACTTTGGTAATTGAGAGACACAAACATATTATATTTTGATTAATCTGGAATTTTGGAAGAGCAATTATTGAAGAGGATGAGGTAGAGATTAACTCCCAAAAGATTGAGAAAATAATTTGAAAGAAATTTGAAATAGTAAATCTGGTTCCTAGAGATTGAGATTTTCTAAAAATCACCCAAAGGAAATTGATTTATGGTGAACCTAGTGAGGGTTGGACTAGGCATGGACGAATAAAGAAGTTAATCATTCAGCTTTTATGTCAATGATTAGAACTCACAAATATTGATCAAACACTTTTGGCATGAATTTTGGATATTGAGCTATGCAAGAAGAATTAAGTCAATTTGTAAGAAATGAAGTTTGGGATAACTACAATGGCAAAAGAATCAAAGTGTAGTTGGGAACTAAATGGGTATTCCAAGAACAAAATGAATTGACTCAGGTGTAGTCATTGTATAAAAAATAAGGCTAAGTTAGCTAAAAGAAAGGTGAATCCTAGGTTTCAACATGCGTTTCTTGAGAGAGAATAACTTCTGGTGAGGTTTCCTTTAGAGAGATGAAAACATCTTCAGTTTCGAATTTCGATTTTCGCAGGTTTCCGCGATCGGATTTTTGGGCGTGTGTTCGATCTTCGATGATCGCGGCGGGTGATTGCTGGTGGCTATGACTTGATCTATCGCCATTCTGGTGTAACTTCCCCAAGTGATAATTTGGCAAAGGATCGCTCGAGCGATTAGTTGGAGATATAAGAGATAGAGTGATTGGCGCGCACGTGTTGTAGCGTCAGTAATATTGTTGATGAAGGTAAGGGGAAGACAAGTCTTTAGAAGAAAGTTTATACAATGTCCAAGAAAGAAGATAATGTTTCATATAATCCAGATGTTGGTAAAATATTGATCTTCTTCGGGCTTCATAATAATTATCAGTTTTGAGGTGAAGAGTTAATTCCTGGAAGTTCTTTGGCTCGTCTTGGTGGACGACGTTATTGAAATAATCGGCATAAACAGTGAAGTGAGGTACAGATAGAATGCATAATTTGGCGGCTTCTTAAGATTCAGGAGAAATGTAATGTTAATTTAATGGTGATTACTCTGAACGTATTCATTCGGGAAGTGTCGATGCTTGATAAATCAAGTCCTATTAAATATTTTCGTTCACAAATGAATAGATGGATTTCCTAAAGATGGAGTAGTGTCAGATTTAACGCTGAGAAGGAGGCTGGAATTCAAGAGTTCTGAAAAATTTTCATTGGTGATCAAAGTATGGGTGAATAATGTGACATTTTTCGGTGAGTAGTGATAGAACTATAAGGAGACAAATGGTCAAGCAAATATGGAATTTACACTTGACATCATTAGGGATTTGAACCTGGATTTCGTCTGTGTCCATTCACTAATTGGAACGAGGTGGTGGGATGAAATTTTGGAACGGAGAGACCATGTATTGTGAATGGGTGCATTGTGGGGTATGGACAGGTGACGCCTGAGTTCGATCCAATTTTTTAAGGAATTTCGGCTGCCAATCTGGATCAGATTACCGTGGCTTACGCTCTGTAATTGCTGGAACGTCAAGACTAAGTATTGCTGATTTCTCTCAGGTATTGGATCACCTTTATACCTTGAATGGTAATACGTTTCGCGTGGATGCAAGCGGATATTTGCTCGAGTTTTGCGTCAAGAAATTTACTTGGAGAAGAAACTGCCAAAATGGGAGTTTGGGTTGAAGGAAGTGCGTGGAAGAAGTTTTTTTCAAAGGTGGGAATATGAAAAAGTTGATTTACTTTGCTAACCAATGTGGTAAGTGGGGCATGAGTCAAAATATGTCCTGATAATAGTGATGGCATCCCAGGAATGATAATCTATAGAATGCTGAGGACAAAGCTAACGGGTGAAACTTGAAGCCTGAGATGCTGTGAGGTAATAATTGCAGCATAACAAATCACTGAATATGGATACCTTGGAATAAGTTTCAATTCAAATAGAAGATTCAGGAGAAATGTTGTTGGTAGGCAAGATGGAGGAAATGTGAAAGAAATATACTGAGGAGAATAGAAATACCAACATTCATAGGTGATTTTTAGGCTGAAACCATACAAATGAGAATGAGAAGGGCAGGTAATAAGATTAAAGATCTTATGAATTAGCTTGAGAAGACTCCAAGTAACAATCTCCTATTAATTATGGTAGGTGTTCGACTCGAGGTTGCTGAGATAAGTAGTCAACCAAAACAACATGATTTGCTGCATTATCTTGGAGAATGCTATGATGAAAATAAATGAGGCTATTGCTGAAAACAATGATTATAGCCTGATAAAATTGGTATTGTTACAAGTGTTGAAGAAAGTTGTATATGCTTCTGGGCTCTCAAAACTTAGTTTGGCCAAGGTCAAGTAGCTAAGGAATTGAGATCGCCTTGGACCGTTTGTTTGAAATTGATCTACAAGAAGAAGAAAAAAAGTTTGGAAGGTTGTAATGCCCAACTAGTGGGGGAGAGTACTCTGCTTCTTTTTTGGAATGTCTTTCCATCCTATTTTTGGAAATTGCGGGGAGCTAAAAAAGGGCAGGGTCTTCCTTGTATTTAAAAAGAAGTTGTTAAAGAAACATGGTGTTTTCTTTGTTGGACTTGATGGGAAACAATGTTATCTAGCATTAATAGAAAGGAGATTTGATTATCTTAATTGGCAGTTTGTAATGGTGAGTTCTTTCATTATCCTCTGCTGTTTGGTGTTTCTTGGTGGCATTCTTGTTTTACTATAATAGGCAAGTTGGTTCTTGTTAAAGTTTGTGGAAGCCACTTCTCAGGTGGTTATTGGCATCCTTTTAGTTCTTCTTTAGAAACTTGCGAGAATTGCTAGTGTGTTATGGTAGCAGATTATTGCAGAGGAGAGAACCGAATCTTGGAAACAACCTAGAAAAGCATTTGACAGTAAGGACATTCCTTCTATTATAGGAGGAGATTTCACTGTATTATCAACAAAGAAGATAAGAGAGGAGGAAAGAGATCTTATTCTCTAAGGGTGCCTAGGGAGAGTGAAAGGTTTATGATTGAGCTGAATTTTTCATTGATATAGGATTTTGTGGAGGACTTAGATCACATGGTAACAACAATCAAGGAGGGGAATTCTCGTAATCTGGGAGAGATTAGATAGAATGTTGCGCTATTCTAATGGCTTATTCAGAAATTCCTGTGGCATGTTACTAAACATTAATGATGACTTGGCTTTCGGCACCGATCTGTCCCATAGTTGTTCTTCAGATGGTATGAAGTGCTATGTTTCAATTCAAAGAAGTATCATATTTGAAGATACTTGGAGGTCCTATCCAGCATCCAGATATTGTTTTTCATTCCTTGAACAAGAAGATCTCGGTGATGAGAGCTGTGGATCCTCAAAGAAAGCTCAAACGCACTCTTAAAGTCTATTCTTTTGGATAAGGAACAAATGCAGGAATTTAAATATGTGGCTGAAAGAAAATTTGAAACACAGAAAATATTGGATTAATTCAAAACAAAGAAGCAATGGGGAATAAATGGGTCGGGAGATGACCTGATGGTTTTAAGGAAGTAAAGTACATGAACTTAATGTCACTCGGAAGAGGTTACCAGCTTGGTGGAATCAAAGGGCTAAGTGTGAGATGGAATGAAGAGGAGAATACTATTCCAAATTTGTTTCATTGTTATGCCTACGCGCAAGAAGAAAAGGGAACAATAAATCAAATTCAGTAGATGATCTAAACAATGTTACTGATGAAGATGAATCAAATTGAAAGACTTTTTATACAGTTTTTGGAAAAAAATGGAAAAACAGTGAATGCATAACTCGGATTGGCCTGCAGTTTTTTGGGGACTCTCAGAAAAATTTCTAGAGGATGGATATCACGTCTCTCACTACAGAATTTTCAGTTTGGAGCTTCAAAAAATTCTGTTTTTCAGCAAGGCATACAACAAATTCTCTCTGGATTAGATGGAGTTACTTTACTCATTTACAAAAGCTATTGGATGCATAGTAGTGAGACTTCTTTGGAAGGCGGTAAACGCTTTTTTAAAGTCCTATCATATGCATAAGGAGTGGAAAAAAACGTTGATTGTTTTGAATTCCTAAAATTAAAGTCCTTTGAATCCATACAACTATAGGCCGATTAGCCTTTGTCAAAACCAACTAACAGATTGTGGCTACAATGTTGGTTAATAGATTGAAGAAGATTATTTCTAAGTTGATTCAGAAGAACAGGTGGCATTTTGTTCATGGTAGAAATAAATTATGCAAAGATCATTTGTTTCTCTTGGCCCAAGAGGTGTTTCACAAATTCAAAATCTCAAAGATAAGAAGGGATTGATGGCTATTAAAACTTGACATGGAGCAAGCTTATGATAGGCATGAGTTGGACTCTCTTTGGTATGTTCTTGAATGGTATGGCTTTCCATTAGTTTTTTTCTAAAACTTCTTATGAATGTGTGGTAGATGTATGTTTTCCATTATCATCAATGGGAAGAATTCTAATTGGATTGATGCTCATAGTGGGTTCCGTCAAGGAATGCCCATTATCTTCCATACCTTTTCATCTTAATGTGCCCAACTCTTATCAAATTCAATTATGCAAAGAGGACAAAAGCTTGGTATTTCAGATTTTCTCCTAGGGGTCCTACTGTTACCCGCACCTTTTGTAACGCAGACGATGTTTTGATTCTTCTCTAATGCAAATGTGGAATATTAGCCAAAGAATTTGAAGAATATTGTGGAAGAGATTTGCAGGTGGATCTGGGCAAAAGTGAATATTAACACATCTAATTGATGTTTGGAAAGGCTGTTAAATAATCCTATGAAAAACAAGATTGCTAGAGTTCTTGGTTTTAAAGTTGTTAAAGATATGAATGTATTTGGGATCAAAGATAACTCTTAATAGAGTTAAAATTGCTGATTTTCAAGACATTTTGTGCAATGTGACTGACAAGCTCAAAATGCTTGGAGTAAGAAGTCCTATCCTTAGGTTGGGAAGTTGGTTCTCAATTGACAGCTCCTTGTTATCTATGCCTATTTTTTTTAGTAACTCATTCTATAAGTCCCAAAGGCTTTTATTTGAGTTAGAGAAACTTTGTAGAAGTTTTCTTTGGCATAAAAAAGATGAAAGTAAAGGTATGCGCACTATGTGGCGTGGAAGAAATCTGTAAACCAAATGTTATGGAGGACTGGAGTACATTCCCCACTGGACAGAAAAATCGGTGCACTCTGTTTCCAAATTGGCTTGGAACTTTATCCAGAAACCACAGTCCCCTGTTGGCAATCGTGTTATGGCAGCAAGATATGGCAATGATGTATAATGAATGGAGTTCATATAGAAAAACAATTCAACTGCTTTGGAGAAATTCTAGTTGATGGTGGTAATTGCTTGAAGAGATGGTCGTTCGTTGGAGTATAGGAAGGGTGATAAGGTTAATGTTTCTAAAATGATGACTAGATTTTAGAATAGATGTCTCAACAGGTGGCCTACATTCATCGATTGCAATGCTGTTGGATTGGAGTACTATGTACACAAGTTTATTCTTAGTAACGGATTATGGGATACAAGAAATGTTACAGAATTTTTTCACTCCTGATCTGGTCCACTTGATTAGCCAAGTTCATATTGTTTTTGAAAGGTGAAGACCATTTGGAAAATTGATGAAAGAAATGTTCAGGCAAGAACGGTCTCAGCTTTGGTATATGAACAAATCTCATTAACAGATTTAATATGGAAAGAATGGATTTTTTTCCTGGCTACAGAAATTGAAGCTTAAGAAGAAAGTAGAAGTTTTCTGGTGGAGATTGTGGAAGCAGCCATTCCAACTAATCTTTTTTTTGAAGAACCGAAATATTGCATCTGATGATTCATGTCCGAGAGGTTGCAATGAAATGTGAAATCTTATGAACATATCATGGTGCATTGCAAGCATATGACTGAGGTTATAGCAAAAATGGTTGAATGGGGCATTCCTATCCCGGTTTACAATTCGCTTGACAGCTATTTACAGGGATTAAAAAGCATTGCACAGGAAAAATCTGAATTGCTGCAGAATTATTGTAATATAGTTTACCATTCATGGAAGAATAGAAATAATGTGTAAGCATGGGAAATGTGCTTTACCAAAAGTTCAGTGGTTGCTTCTAATGCTCTGTTCATAGCCACTTCAAAATCCGATTCTCTTTCTTTCTGCTGGGGTGCTAATCTCCCAAGGGAGTCTCAATGCACTTGGTGCCCTCCACCGAAAGAATGGATCAAATCAATGTTGATGACTTCTGCTAAATCAAATTTGGCTGCAGTCGAGGAGTCTTTAAGAGATACAAAGGCAGGTTAATTAGTGCTTTGGAAAAGACGGGAACTCAACTGAGGAATATTGCTTCAATTGGAGCTTGAAGCTGTGTTCTCGGTCAGGGAATTCTTAAAAAGCTGGATGTTGGAATGCAAAGGATTAATCATTGAAAGTGATAGTGCAATGTGATCAAATTCATTCAAGATTCGTTGAAGAAGGGTGAACGGTATGTATGATAATAGGATTAATAAAGAGCTTTTTTTCTCAATGATTTTAATAAGTGGTTTTTCCCCATGTCTAAAGAAGATGTAATAAGGTAGCTAATGTTGTGCTACTTTAGCAATTGGAAGAAAATTTTCTTTTTGTTATAGTTTTACTTTTGATCTCATTCCTTCCTTGTTGTCTAGTTTAATAAGGAAGAATGTGATCCTCTTTGCTAATTGGCTAATTGTAATTACTTGTTTCCTCTTTAATGCAATTGTAGTGCATTTCTTTCAAAAAAAAATAAAAATAAGGCTATATTGATGGCTAAGGGGTATAATCAGATTGAAGGGATTGATTTTGAGGAGACTTTTTCCTTTGTAGCTAGACTTGAAGAAATTTGGGTTTTGTTAGCCTCTTCTTGTTTTAGACGATTTAAATTATATCAAATGGGTGTTAAAAGTGCCTTTTTAAAAGGGGTTATTCAAGAGGATATTTTTGTAGAACAACCTCCAGGCTTTGAAAATTCTAAACACCCAAATCATGTTTTCAAATTGAAAAAGGTATTATATGGATTAAAACAGGCACCTAGGGCTTGGTATGAGAGATTGCGCACCTTCCTACTTGAGAGATCTTTTGAAAAAGGAAGTGTGGACACAACTCACTTTTTAAAGAAATTGGGAGAGGATATACTCATTGTACAAATTTATATTGATTATATCATCTTTGGATCAACAAATAAAAATCTTTGTGATGATTTTTCTAAAATAATGAGTAGTGAATTTGAGATGAGTTTAAGGGGAGATTTGAGTTAATTTCTAGGTTTTAGCATTAAGCCAATTGAGGAGGGTATATTTTTTAGTCAGTCAAAGTATGTTAAGGACATCCTTAAAAAGCATAAAATGGATAATGCTAAACTTGTTAATACACCTATGAGTTCCTCAATTTAGTTGGATAAGGACCCTAAGGGAAAATTGTTGATCAAAATTTAAAGGGATAATTAGATCTTCGCTTTACTTAGCAGCTAGCCGACCTGATATCATGTTTAGTGTTTGTTTATGTGCTAGATTTCAATCAGATCCAAAAGAATCACATTTGATAGCAGAGAAAAGGATTTTAAGGTATCTATTGGGAACTCAAAACTTAGGAATTTGGTATCCTAAGTTTAGCTCTTCATTTGAAATAATTGGATATTCAGATTCAGACTTTGCAAGTTGTGGGGTTGATAGAAAGAGCACTTCTGGAACATGTCAATTTATTAGAAATTCCTTAGTCTCTTAGTCCAATAGAAAATAAAATTTAGTAGCCCTATCTACTGCTGAAGCTGATTACATTGCCTTAGGAAGTTGTTGGCACAAGTACTTTGGTTGAAACAATAATTGATTGATTTAGGATTAATAATGTTAAGAGAGTTGCTATTAGCATGTTTTATATTCTTGCAACTTGTATTATTTTGATGGTTTCAAATATTATTATTTTATGTATATATATATCTCCTAACACTTTTTTGGAAGATTTGTTTTTTCTCTAGTGTGTACTAACATTTCAGGAAAATCAACGCCAAGCTATGAAGACTTCAAATCAAATTTAGCAAATATTCATTTTTAAATTATAAGTTTTGAATTGAGAGGGAGTGATTGTAATTGAGTGAAAAACCACAACACACACACTTGGGGGAATAATTTGTGAACTAATCGTACGGGACGAACCTAGTTCGTACGGGATGATCATGTCAATTAAGCCCTCGGAAGAGCAATGGATCAAACAGGCAGGGAGAAAATTTTTAAGTCCTAATCACCCAGGACAAATTTAACATTCATCCTGGGACGAATGTCTCGGGATTCTCACTTTGTATTGCTCGTCCAGACAAAATGCATGGTTCATCTCTGGACGAAACTCTCTGTATAAAATCATACATGATGAAATTAACCTTCATCTCTGGATGAAACTCTCTGTATAAAATCTTCCAGGACAAAACTTATTCGTCCCAGGAAGAACAGAACCGACTTACCTCAGTTGGTTAAGTCCTGCAAGGATTTGGGAACCGACCTATGCAATAACTGTTTCGTACCGGACGAACCTAGTTCATACGGGATGATAAGCGTGTACGAACATAATTCATACCAATATACATCAGGATCATTTCTGACACTTTAAGTAAAATCGTCCGGGATGATCCACGATCGTACGGGACGATCCATTTCGTGATAACTTGAAAATTTTATAGTTTTGTACGGTTTTTCTTGTCTCTCCTATATAAGGTCAAATTTTTACAGCCACCCATTCTTTTTGCTCATTGATCTTCGTGCTTATTGGAAGAAGAATTAAGGAGAGAGTGTGAGAGAGCATTCAAAGGAGGATTCCTACCACTTGAGCGTGAAGGCTTCTCTTGATGTTCAAAGGTAAGATTTCCTACTTGTGATTTGAGATTACTTCACTCTTTTCTTTCTTCCTTCTAGATTTCTTGTGAGGAGATCTGTCAAGGAGATCTGGTTCTCTGCCCACACTAGGAGAGAGTGAAAGGATGAAGGGTTCTCTGCCCATACTAGGATGGTGCCTAGTATGGTGCAATACTCAGATGGTGCCTCTAGGGAGTGGATGTAGGTCTGGTTTAGGCCGAACCACTATAAATCTTGTGTCGTTTATTTTTACTGCTTTTTATTTTCTTCATTTTTTTTTGTTTAAAAAGTTGTGGTTGAAAACTTTTTATAAAAATTCATTAAAGTTATTTTCGGTTCAACTTATTTAAAAGAGGGATAATTTTTAAAATACCAATTCACCCCCCCCCCCCCCCCCCCCTTCGCCCCCTCTTGGTAGCTTTGGGACATTAACTTAGGTTTAACAACCTATTCACTAGAGTCAACAAATAATAGGCACTATTCCCATTTATTGTGATAACACTAGTGCTATTTGCATTTTTAAAAATCCTATTCAACGTTCAAGAACCAAATATATAGACATCAGGCATCCTTTCACAAGGAATCATGTATCCATAGGAGAAACTGAACTCATTCATGTTACAACAGAAAATTAACTTGCAGACATTTTTATAAAACCACTAGCCTTTAAAACATTCAATACATTAAGAACAAGGTTTGGTGTGATTTTTTTGAGGCATAATTTTTTTAAAACTACCAATTCACCCCCCCTCCCCCCTCTTGGTTAGCCGCTGGGATATAAGCTTTGGTCTAATAACCTAATTCATACTTAATAATGTTTCAACAAGTGGTATCAGAGCTTAGTTTCAAAATCATAAGTTTAGACTACTTTTTTATTAACGTCCATGGCTATATTTGGAAACCAAAACACAACTAAGGGTTAATCTATTACTAGACCTCCATTATTCGATAATATTCCTTTTGATTTTTGGAAAACATGTGTCTACATTTTACAGTCACTTGATTACCGTATGTGGATCTTAGTTTAGAAAGGATATACCAAACCAACTAGATTAGTTGATGGAGTTAGAGTTGAAACACCTTTTACAGACTGGACAGTAGAAGAACGTGACTTAGCATAACTGAATGCCAAATGCTTGAATAAATTCTTTTGTTCTCTTAAATTTGAAGATTACATGTGGGTTTCTACTTGCAAGAGTGGAAAGAACATATGGGATAGACTTTGTATAACTTATGAGGGGACTAATGAAGTTAAACAATCCAGACATAATATCTTGTTGCTTGACTCTGAACTATTTTGCATGAAACCCAATGAATTCATTTTTGATATGTTCACAAGATTCACATAAAAAGTCACTTATTTACATGCATTAGGTAGGAAACTAGCGAATACGAAAATGGTTAATAAAATACTATGTTGTTTACCTACTGCTTATGATGCTAAAATAACTAGGATTATAGAATCTAAAGATTTAAACATTTACTCTATTGACAATCTTCTTGGATCACTTATTGCTTCCAAGCAAGGACTGAGTCAAAGAAAGGTAAATACAAATGAACAACGAAGGGAGAAGAACATAGCACTAAGAGTGGAGGAGTCGGAGAGTGATCTTTCACAACCTAAGGATGAAGATGACATAGCACTTATGACTAGGCAGTTCAGAAGCTTTCTGAAAGGAAGCAAAAGAGATGCCAGAAATGGAATCGAGATAAATTTAATATAAATATTAAGGTTTCACATGACGTTATTTGCTATGAGTGCAGGAAACTTGGACATATTAAATCTGACTGCCCAAAACTCAAAGCCATTCCTAGTAAGGAGAAGGTAGAGGAGAAACCAATTATGAAGAAGGGCAAGAAAAAATTCCAAAGAGCTTTCTGGGCGGACTCAGCTTCAGATTCATCAAAGACTGAAAATGAGGTGGAAGTCATAAATCTGTACTTAATGGTTGATAATCCTAATCATTCATATCAAGAAGAGGTATGTGACTTTACTTATAATGAACTTTTAGAAGTCTCTGAATGCATACATGTTGCATATAGGAAATTAAAGAAATTGCAAGCTATTCTGAATTTATAATTACAAGATCTTCAAAAAGAACATAAAATTCATAGAAAAGATCATGCATTGATTGATAACAACCACATGAAATTACTTGAAGAGTTTGATGACTTGAATAAAAATCATGAAATATTAAAATCATCCATTGTACAACTTCAAATAGAAATCAAGAATAATAAAGATGAATCAGAGAGCAAACTATATCGAATTAATTATACAAATCAAATTTTAAAATATATGAATTCATTTTACAAACTAAAGATAAAAGCTCTCTAGGATAATAGAATACCCCCAAGACTTGAAGATTTCACGAATCCTATTTTATATCCTAAATTTATGCAATCCCTGAATAAACAAATGAATAGTAGAAGACTTAGGAATCCATTTCCAAGAGCCAAATATAATCATTGAGCATTATTTGGATATATAGTTTACACCTGTACTTTGAAAAAGAAAACTTATTTGGTGTGGATAACTAAGATGCATAAACCTAGACATATCATACATGCATCTGTTTATAACTTACAAAAAGGTGAACCCAAACTTGTTTGGGTTCCCAGGTTTAATGTTTGATATTTTTGTAGGATCATTCTCACACAAGGCCTTGTGAGAGCATATGGTACCTGAATAGTAGTTGCTCAAAGCATATAATTGGAGATACTACATAATTCATATCGCTGGAAGCAAGAAGTGGAGGCAAGGTTACACTTGGATATAACACCATAAGGAAGGTTGTTGGGTCAGGTATGATTAAAAATTTTAAAAAAAAATTTATTGAGAATATTTTATTGGTAGAAGGCTTAAAACATAATCTTCTAAATATTAGTCAGCTATGTGATAAAGGTTATTATGTAAATTTTTTTCCTACAAGCTACATATTAAGCCTGAATGGTAATGATATTTTGAATGGTATAAGGGTAAACAACGTGTATATGCTAGATTTGAATTATATTAAAACTACTACTAATTTTGGTTTAAAAACTATTTCTTATGAATCATGGCTTTGGCATAGGAAACTTTATCACTCTAGCATGAAAAACCTTAGGAGGATTACCCAAAAGAACTTAGTGAGAGGTATACCAAAACTAGACTTTAATAAGGACCACCTTTGTGATGCATGTCAATTTACAAAACAGGTAAAGTCCTCCTTTCTATCCAATAAGGATCTTAGAACTAGTAAACCATTAGAGATTTTACATATAAATCTTTTTGGACCAATTGGAACTATAAGTCTAGGAGGGAAGATATACGAATTTGTGATTGTGGATGATTACTCAAGATTCACATGGGTGGATTTCTATTTTATAAGAGTGAATCATTTAAGGAATTTAGAAACTTTTTGACTTGGATTCAAAGGAAGCTAGGATGTGAAATAATGATTATTCAAAGTGATAATGGAGGAGAATTTGAGAATGAAAATTTTGAATATTTTTGTAAGGAGAAGGGAATTGATCACAATTTTTTTATACCTAGAACCCCTCAGCAGAATAGGATAGTTGAAAGGAAAAACATAATATTAATAGAAGCCACCCGAGTTATGTTGGCAGAATATTCACTTTCAAAAATATTTTTGGGCTGAGGTAGTTAGCACAGTATGTTATATTCTAAATAGGGTGAATGTTAGATCAAAGTTAAATAAAAAACCCTATGAGTTGCTAAATGGAAGAACACCTAATTTATAACATTTGCACGTTTTTGGAAGGTGTTTATTCATAACAATGGAAAATCAGCCTTAAGAAAATTTGATCCAAAATCAAATGAAGATATTTTTATAGGATACTAAAGTGTTGGAAAATCTTATAGAGTATTCAATAAAAGAACTTTGGTAATTGAGGAAACCACACATGTTGTATTTGATGAATAAGAAAATTTGGAAGAGCAAATTATTGAAGAGGATGAAACAGAAATAAACTCTCAACAGATTGATAAAATAAATTTGGAAGAAAATTTGGATATAGAAAACCCAATGCCTAGAGATATAAGATTTTCTATGAACCACCCAAAGGAATTGATTATAGGTGAACCTAGTGAGGGTGTTAGGACTATATGTGGACTAAATAAAGAAGTCAATCACTCAGCCTTTATTTCAATGATAGAACCCACAAATATTAATCAAGCACTTTCGGATGAATTTTGGATATTGAGTATGCAAGAAGAATTAAATCAATTTATAAGAAATGAAGTTTGGGAATTAACTGCAAGGCCAAATGATTAAAGTGTAGCACAAACTAAGTGGGTATTCAAAAACAAAATGAATGACTTAGGAGTAGTCATTAGAAATAAGATAAGATTGGTGGCTAAGGGGTATAATCAAATTGAAAGAATTTATTTTGAGGAGAGTTTTGCCCCTATAGCTAGACTTGAATCAATTCGGGTTTTGTTAGCCTTTACCTATTTTAGAGGATTTAAATTATACCAAATGGATATAAAGAGTATCTTTTTAAATAGGGTAACTCGAGAGGATTTTTTTTAGAACAACCTCTAGGTTTTAAAAATTCTAAGTACCCAAATAATATTTTCAAATTAAAAAAGACATTATATGGTTTGAAACAGGCACCTAGGTCTTGGTATGAGAGGTTGATCACCTTCCTACTTGAAAGATCTTTTCAAAAAGGAAGTGTGGACACAACTATCTTTTTAAAGAAATTTAAAAAGGATATTCTCATTGTACAAATCTATGTTGATGACATCATCTTTGGATCTTCAAATAAAAATCTTTGTGATGATTTTTCTAAAATAATGAGTAGTGAATTTGAAATGAGTCTAATAGGAGATTTAAGTTACTTTCTAGGCTTTAGCATTAAGCAAACTGAGGAGGGTACATTTTCTTAGTCAGTCAAAATATGTAAAGACACCTCAAAAAAGATGAAATGGACAATGCTAAACAGTTAATACACCCATGAGTTCCTCAGTTTAGTTGGATAAGGACCCTAAGGGAAAATTTGTTGATCAAAAGAAATTTAGAGGGATAATTAGATCTTTACTTTACTTGATAGCTAGCCAACCTGATATCATGTTAGTGTTTTGTTTATGTGCTAGATTTCAATTAGATCCAAAGAATCACATTTGAACAGTAGTGAAAAGGATTTTAAGTATTTGTTAGAACTCAAAAATAGGAATTTGGTATCCTAAGTTTAGGTCTTCATTGAAATAATTGGTTATTCAGATTCTGACTTTGTAGGTTGTAGGGTTGATAGAAAGAGCACTTTTAGAACATGTCAATTATTAGAAATTCTTTAGTCTCTTGTCAGAGAAAATAAAATTCAGTAGCCTAATCTATCTACTGAAGCTAAATACATTGCATTAGAAAGTTATATGTATAAGACGTTTAGTTGAGTTAACAATGGATTGTTAGGATTAACTAAGGTGCTATTCTCATTTTTGTGATAACACTAGTGCTATTTGCATTTCTAAAAATCCTATTCAACATTCAAGAACCAAACATATAGATATCAGGCATCAGTTCATAAGGGATCATGTATCCAAAGGAGAAATTAAACTCATTCATGTTACAACAGAAAATCAACTTGTGGAAATTTTTACAAAACCACTAGCCTTTGATAATTTCAGTACATTAAGAACAAGGCTTGGTGTGATTGACTTGAATGCTTAAATAATAATGATTCTGCAATATTGATGTGTGTTTTTAGTTTGTTGTGAGTCTTTTGATTTTCTGCTTTTCTGTATTTTCTCTTTTATTTTGTTTGTGTTTATTTTTGTGAACATCTATGTTTTTTGTTTTAGTATTTTCTCATATCTAGATTAATAATTTTGAGTGTTGGCTTAAAAAATTTATAAGTGTGAAATTCATTTCGTACGGGAAGAATTGTGTAGTGTATTAACTATCGATTTAAATGGTTTGCATATAGTTTTTTAGTTTTCATTTCACTATTTTTCTGTATAATTGTGAAGTTCATCTAGAAGATGTGTATTTAATCGTATGTACGCGTGAAGGCAGTTATACAGAAAAGATCGAATTAATTATTCCTGGTCGTACGTATGAACCTTTACTTTGTACATACGAATATGTGGCAATTCAATTTTGGGGACGTTTCAAACTGTCATAAAAATGATCTTCAATTTCTGATCTTACCAGACAAACACCTATTCGTCTGTACGATCGTCTTAGTCAAAAGCTGTACGAAATGATGACTTGTAACTTATGTGAGTAC
Source organism: Dendrobium catenatum (assembly GCF_001605985.2). Classification (NCBI taxonomy): domain Eukaryota; kingdom Viridiplantae; phylum Streptophyta; class Magnoliopsida; order Asparagales; family Orchidaceae; genus Dendrobium; species Dendrobium catenatum. The sequence goes on from NW_021318533.1 coordinate 627,651, forward strand.
GAAAAGTCGTTTCATTTTTGGACTTACTCGTTCATCCATACGAAATATTTTTCATACGTACGAACCATAAATCGTACTGGATGAAATTCTTTTCGTTTGTATGAATTCTCATTTTTTCTTTAAATTGAAGGATTTTGAACTCAAATTTTATCACTTCAAAAATCCCTTTCAAACCTCTATTCCCCTAGATCTTCTCCGTGGCTAGTTCAAGCAAAAGGCAAAAGGTACTTGCTAAGGGACCACCCAAAAACTCTAGTGAAAACTTTATGTCCAAGGCAAATGAGGAATCCTTCCCTAGATTTGCTTCTACCAAAATCACTCCCTCTGGAGTCCTTCTCCAGGAGCAACTCACTTTCAAGGTAATGCACCTTTTTTCTTCCACCCAATTCGGGCTTATCTTCACTCTTATCCATTTCTACAATAAGGAGACCTTCCACTACTTTCTTGCCAATATGTCCTTTAATTCTGACCAATCTGTGATTAGGTCTTATGTTTTTAAAAAGAAAGAAGAAATCACTAAAGAAGACTTAGAAATTTTTCTGGACCTAAGAACTCAAGGGATTAGAGCTCACACTTTTACCTCCTCCACTGACTTTGTCTGGACAATAAAAAATCAAGTAATTAGAGGATATAGAGGAGTAGGTTATTTACCTAAGGTAGCCACTCTTAATCGCAATGCTCGTATCATCCAGCATATTCTTTGCACGTCTATTATTTCTAAAGCTGGTGATCGAGTCAATATCACACCTCTTCAAATTACTAGATGGACAAGAGGGGGTGAGTTGTGAAAACTTTTTGACAATAGTTAAAACCTAAGCAGGAGTTCTAATATTTTTTATGTTTTAAAATTTTAACATGAAAATTTAAACAATTTTTTTCACAAATTTTCCCATGCAAATATTGAAAAATAAAATGCACGCAGTAAAAAAGACAATAAGGAATAAGCACACCGAGATTTTTATAGTGGTTCGGTCAAACCATGACCTACGTCCACTCCCCGGAGTCCTCCTCTCCGGGTATTTCACTACAGGAAATAGCTCTCCTTTTTCCCCCCTTGGCAAGGCGTAGAAGCCTTTACAATACTCCCTTTCACCAACCCGGCGTGGCGGAGTGCCAAACTCTGTTTTCACCCTCCTGGAGACGATAGAGAACCTTCTCGTTTTTCTCCATCCTGTAGAAGGCAGAGTACCTCGAGGTCACGGATGTAGAAGAGCCTTTCCCCTTGGAGATCCTCCCATAAATTCTTCTGGGGCCATAGGAGGATCAAGATGCAGCAAGTTCGGAGCAACCGTGTGATCTCCCTCACACCTCTTCTCCCTCACAACGCTCACCTTCTCCTTCCTCTCTCAAACCCTAAAGAACTTCTCAAAAGCTCTCTCCCTCGGAATCCCTCGCTAATCACGTTCTCCTCTCTAAATCACACCCTTAAAATATGACAAGTTTTTCACCTCAAAATAGGCTCCAAAATCCCTGAGATTTCACAAGTAGCCGTTACTATCGTGCAGTACGGTTCCTAATTGTATAGTACGATATGTATAAACAGACTTCATCCTGGTACGAAGTGGTATGAATGTTCAAAAATATTCATACAGTGCGATTATAAATCATAATCTACAATCCATAACAATTCTATTCATACAGGACGATAGTCGGGACGATCAAACATCATCTCTATTCATCGTATGGCATGATTTCCATCGTACAGTACGATGAGACAAAATTGAAGAGATCATCCGGGATGATCTGCAAGATGATTATTATTCGTCTATGTTCATCGTATTGTACGAACGGGTTTGTACGGTACGATGTTCAAATTATAATTAAGCCCAGCTTTTTTGCACTAATCACAGGTTAAATTAAGAAAGTATTTAAACCAAATCATACAGTACGAAGTTGTTCATACAGTATGAGCAGCGGAGAATAACTTACTTAAGTTAAAATGGCTGCTAGGGTTTTGGCTTTGAACATATCGTACAGTACGAATACATTCGTACGGTACGATCTATTCATAAAATTGTCATACAAAGCTCTGATTGTACGATACGAAATAACATCGTACAATACGATCTACAGAGAAACAAAAACTCTAAATTTTTCATTTAAAAACACTCCCCCCCTATGTGTGTGAATGGTTGCTCAGACTTTTATGCATTTTGTGACCACACTCAAGAAAATAAAAATAAAATTAAATCAACAAAATACATTGCAGACTCATACTCTTAATCTACCCATTCTTGAGTCTTCCTGTCGTCCTGAGTAGCTTTTGATCTTCCTGAAATGTTAGTACTCACGGACAATAACAAATAAAATAATATTCAATGAATACATGATTCAAACGACATTATTTGTCATCATAAAAATCTCAAACTCGGGGTCATGGGTTGCAACACCTCTTCTTTCTGCTACCTATCTGATTATGACTAACCAACCTATAAATGAAGCTCAACTGATCATTGACTACATTTATGGACTTTCTGAGATTGGCAATATCTCCCACAAAAGAAAGAAAAATATAGCCTTATGACATCTTATGACCTATATTTTGGAGAAAAAGTATGATCTAGTCCATCCAGTTCAAAATCTAGAGAAGCCTCTCAACTACAATGATGGATCTTTTCAAAAGATCTTTAATAAAGATGAATAACCGGAATAACATATTATTAATGACTCAGAGGAGGAAATGGAAGCACCTCCACCTGCACCTGCTGGTGAACCAAATGTTCAAGATTTGGTTCACAGGTTTGATCGTCTTGAGACTCATTTTGATCAACGCTTTGATCAAATTGAAACTCATCTATAAATGCAGGATGTTCAGTACCATCAGGATATGAGTTGGATGTGAGAGCAAATAGATGGTATAACCTCAAATATGACTATGATGAGTAGCTATTTTAACTTCTACAACAAGCCACCTCCTCCAGATCAAGGTCCCTCAGAGTGATCACTGTAGTACTGTATGTTTTTCAAATGTGATGTGATGTGATGTTAGTTATGCTTTTATGATTTATGTGTTAGTTAGTTTTATGTTTGTATTGATATCATTTTTGCTCAAATGTATCACCTTCTATCAATGATATCAATAAAAGTTATCATGTCTTATTTTACAATCTCTAATTTCATTTCAAAAATGTGTTTTGGCCTGTATGATCATCCTCAAAATATTTGATCTCATAAGTGTTATATCTTAAATTGCAACTCAAAATTAAATTCATATGAAAAATCTAATTTTTTATATTTTAAGTTGTGATTATAACTTGATCTAGTTAAGAATGTCAATCTCATGTCTCATGTTAGACTAATATAATTTTTATATTATTATTGCAATTATGATATTTTCTTATTTTTATAATTTTTTTATCAATATAAATTTTGTTGTACTTAAAGAAATTTGAGATTTCATATGATTGATTTTGGAAAGATCAAGATTACTCTTGAAAATGTACAAATGTACAAAAAACAAAAAAAAAGTGCAATGGTTCACAATTTGAAAAAGAGACACAAAATAAGCTCACAAGTAAAAAGATGCATAAAAACGTGTCACAAATATTGAAAAGATGCGCAAAGCACCACATGTGCTAGGAAATTCTTTCCTCAATATTTCAATCTTTCAATTCAAATTGATCTTCTGTACAATTTTATTTCATATTGAAATTTGAAATATAGAAATTTTACATTCATCTACTTTTCAATGATTTTGTTTATTTCATTATCTAAATTGATTCATGTTTTTTTATTTTTTTCTCCTTGTCAATATTATATCTCTTCTTAAATCATATGAATCCTTCTATTCTTTAATGAACTTTAATTGTCTTTGCAAATATATCTCAATCTCTTTCAAGGATCAATTATCAAAAGATTATCATATGACTTCTTACAATTCTATTTTTGTTCTTTTTCTTCTTCTCTTTTTGATATTGTCAAAAAGGGGGAGAAAATATTGTTCGTAAATTTTGTTCATAACATTGCATTTGTTGTTCGTTTATTTATTTATTTTACCATTGCATTTGTTAGTTCATTTGTTCTTGTTACATTGAGTGTTAAAAATTTTAAAAACTAAATTTTTTTTTTTTGGTTATGCTCAAATGTCCTTATTCTCACATGCTTATCAATTCAGGGGGAGTTTAGGAGATACTTAAAAATTTGAAAATTATACAAATAATAATTGTTTTGCCATCATCAAAAAAGGGGAGCTTGTTAAGAGAATTTCTACTTAGCTTTTAAATGTTTTATATTCTTGCAACTTGTATAGTTTTGATGATTCTAAATATTATTATTTTAATTATTATTTTCTCCTAACACTTTTTGAAAGAATTATTTTTTCTCTTGTGTGGACTAACATTTCAGAACAATCGTACTCTAGACTAATGAAGACTTCAAATCAAATTCTAGCATAAGATATTTTTTAAATTGAAGTCTGTATTTTTTATCTTTATTGAGTCTGAGAGAGTGTGATTGTAATTGTGTAACTTAGCACACACACAATGGGGGAGTTCTTTAAAAATCAATTTTTTTCTTATACTGATCATACGGGATGAACCAAGTTCGTACGGGACAATCAGGTCTACCCCTTGGAGAGCAATAAAACGAACAGAAAGTGAAGAAAAGTTTTCTAAGTCCTGATTGTTGGAACAAAATGTCTCATTCATCTCTGGATGTTGTTCTCTTATTTCTCACTATTGAACTATTTTTCCAGATGACTTACCTAGTTCGTCCCAGAATGATGTTCTCTGGACCCATGACTTGAACTATTCGTCCAGCTGATTTACCCAGTTCGTCCTAGGATGATGTTCTCTGGACCCATAACTTGAACTATTCGTATAGACGAATTACACAGTTCATCTAGGATGATGTTCTCTGGACCCATGATTTGAACTATTCGTCCAAACGATTTACCTAGTTCGTCCTAGGATGATGTTCTCTAGACTCATGCCTGGTTCGATTTGTCCAGACAAACTTGTATATTTATCCCAGGATGATGTCCTCTTTTGTTTAAATATATGGACCGTCCTGCAGTTTAGTCCCAATGAACCCTTGATATAATTGTTCGTACTTAACGAACTTAGTTCGTACAGGATTATTATCGGGTATGAAGTTATTTCGTACCAATGCACATTGGGTTCGTACGCAACAGTTTTTATACTGTTCGTACAGACAAAATCATGATCGTACGGGATGATTAAGTAAGCACAGATTTATAATTTAGCAGTTTTTGGATGATTTTTTGTGTCTTTCATATAAAAGGTCCAATTAAAATTGTTTCTTAATCTTTTTGTCCACTTGTCTTCGTGCAAACTGAAGAGAGATTGAAGGAGAGAGACTGAGAGAGTGTTTGAAGGAGATTTCTTACCACTGGAGTGTGAAGGATTCGCTTGGTACTCAAAGGTAAGGATCTTTATTTTTGAATTGTGATTACTTCACTCTTCTCTCTTGTCCTTTCATATTTCTCATAAGAAGATATTGTCAAGAAGATTTGGTTCTCTGCCGACACTCGAGGAGTGTGAACAGTGAAGGGTACTCTGCCTATATTTAGAGAAGTGTGAAAGGACAAAAGGTTCTCTGCCTACACTTGGAGAGTGTGAACAACGGGAGGTACTCTTCCTACACATGGAGGGTATAAAAGGACAACGATTCTCTGCCGCACCGGGTAGTGGTGGAATAGAATTTTTGTAAAGACTTCTCTGCCATGTTGTGGGAGAAAAAGGAGAGACACTAAGTGGTAATAGTGCATTACCTTAAGTGGGAGACTTCAGGGAGTGGATGTAGGCCGTGTTTGACCGAACCTCTATAAATCTTTTATCTTTTATTTTCCACTACTTTTTACTTTACTTTTTATGTTTAAAAGTGTGGTTGAAAAATTGTTTTTATAAAAAAATTTCACTAAACTTTTTATCGGTTCAAAAAGAGGCATATTTTTTTTTAAAATTGATAATTCACCCCCATCACCCCCCCCCCTCCCCGCAACCCCCTCATTGGTTAGCCGCTGGGATATAAGCTTAGGTCTAACAACCTAATTCATACTTAACAAAGTTTCAACACTCTTCAGAAATAATCTTCGGAATAACCACTAGCAATCTGTTTAATAGCACCTTAGCCACAATCTTATAGATAGAATTGCATAAGCTGATGGGACAAAAGGCGGATGGAGTTAATGGATTAAAGGACTTAAGAATCAGCACAACCAAAGTATCTTTCCAATCCTTACTCATATTGCCCGAAATAAAGAAATGTCTTACAGCTCTACAAATATACTCTTCAATGATTTTCCAATAACATTTGAAAAAATAATATGTCATCCCATCACACCCAGGAGCCTTATTATTCTCCAACCTCATAAAGACCTCCTTTATCTCACTAACAGAAAGCCCCTTCTCCAACATTGCTCTATATTTATCTCCCAGAACCATCCACGGTTTAGGCCAGTTCTCCAAACAGCATTCCCTATCCTTCCATTTATTTTGAAAGAATATGAAAAATACCTCTCCACTTCCTTTTGATCCTCGGTGAGCATACCATCTGAATTCCTCACTTGTGAAACCCAATTAACATTCCTCCTAGCATTTGCAAAAGCGTGAAAAACTTTTGTGTAGGAGTCACCATCTTCAATCCACTTCACTTTTGCTCTTTGATTCTGCCAAGCAATCAAACAATTAAGGTTGACATTCAGCTCCTTAACTTTAGATCTAATCAACCATAATTTTTCTTCTTCCAACCAACCATCCCTAGCTTCCTCTTCTTGAAGTTGTAAAATTTCAGCCTTCAATATTTCTTTCTTTTTTGAAAATTCCTTCAATTTGAACTTACTCCAATAATACAAATCTTTCAAGTTTCTTTTATATTTCTTATTAAGAACTTCCATGTCATCTCCCACATAAGCCTTCTTCCACCCATTTGAAATAATATGAGTCGCTATCTTGAAGGATAACCAAACATCCTCAAACTTAATTCACCTCCTCTTCCTTATAACCATCTCAAATAATTTCAACACAATTGGACTATCGTCTGAAGCTACCCTGGCTAAGTGTCTCACCACAACAATTTGGATATTATTAATAGCTAAAGAATTTAGTAAACAACTATCAAAACATTCAAGGATCCTTCCCCCTCCAACTTTGTTACTACACCAAGTATACTTTTGGTCCAACAACCCCAACTTCATGATAATCATTATCATTCATAAATTTTGACATTTCCATAGAACATTGAGAGAATACAAACTTCCTCGAGACAAAACATAAACTTCACCTTTTTTTCCCACTACCACCAAGACTTCTATTATTCACCTTAGCCATTTCTTTTTGCACATCTTCCGCACCCAAAACATCAAATTTATTCAAACTTGCTATTAAAAAGGATTTACTAGGAGGAGAAACCATACCCGTAACATTATCAGCTTCCTTAGCCTTATCAGAGATTTGCACCACCTCCTCCTCTATTGCAATAAAATTCATTTCCTTCACAAGCATCTCCTGGTCCACCTCAATTTCACCCTCCTCCAGTTGATTTATATCAGCATTTAATTCCAGCTCCTCATGAATAGTAATGTCTGAACTGCATGTTTAACTACAAATCTCCCACCTTGAGTTTCCTTACTCGTATTCACCTATTTCCTTACAAACTTAAAGTTTTTATTCAGCTGGGCAAGTCTCCTGTCATTCTTCCTATTAACCATGATCCATGGACCATATGTAGAACCATTATCTACCTCTTGATACATTCCCACCTCCTTCTCAAGCCTTGTATTTCCAACATCTACATTCCATTCCTTTGCCACAGAATTTCCCTATTTTCAATCAGCTGTCACATGTCCTACCAACCCGCATTCATAACAAAAAGTTGATATCTTTTCATACTCAATTCTCTGAAAAAACCTCCCCGATATGCTCTCCACCCATACTTCTAAGGGAAGATGTTGATCAAGCTTTACCCGCACACAAACTCTAGCAAATTCCCTCTTCCCCCATTGGAACATGTTTCCATCCATCATTAGAGGTTTGCCCACCATAGAAGCTATCCTTGACACATTAACCTCTTCCCAACATTTAAGGGTAAAAGAGGCAATCTAATCTAAATAGGGGAGGTTAACCCTTCATAAATAAAGTAGAAAACTCGAACGTCCACATATCCATTCCTACAATATGGCCGTTGACAAACCACGGACCTCCTGTCAGAACACCGTCCATCATCTCAGTAAAACCAAAGGAACACAAAAACCATCCTTTACCAAGAGTTGTAAAATGGAAATTCCCAAAATGAATCCATTGACGTCTCACCTCCCATGCCACCATATGCGATAAAATTTCCTTCCCAAACATCTTGATAACTAGGGAATTCCTTAGTCTGTTTGATTTCAAAATCTTTGTCTTCCCTCAGCTTAATAGCTTTGCCATATTTCGACAACACCAAATCTTAATCTTTAAAATCCAATTTGATATATGGCTTCTTCCTCTATGGATTTACATCTACCTCCATCACATTTCTAGTTGGCATTACAGCATCAACTTTCTCCACATTAAAATTATCCTCTAAACCTGAACTACCATTGATATGAAAATTTTTGTTAAAAGGATTATGAGAATTCGCATTTATCACACTGTGTTCAGGGATTGCATTTGAATTCTCAAACCTATTAATGAAAATCTTCATCTTAGATGACGAAGCCGAAGGATCGTTTGATTCCAATTCTGATGTTCCTTAATAATCCGAGGGGTGAAAACTACAACCTTATCAGCAATGGCCTTACCTTTACCTTCCATATGTGTAATATTCTTCGGAATCTCCCCATTATTCTCCTTGATCACCAGTGAGCCTCTCGAACTCTTATTCATCAAATCCATTTTCTTTAGAATTGAAATAGCAGTGATATGTTTATCTTCAGCCAAAGTTTGAATCTTAATGACTTCTCTAGCATTACCATTTGCAGCTACCGTCGATGACGCCTTCCAAAACCATCTCCCTCCCCAATTTCGTAAAAGACGGAATCAAAATTGGGAATAAAAATTTTGAAAATATGAATGCTTTCTCTCTCTAAACCTGGGACCTTCTCTCTCTAGCTCTCTCAAAGAGGTTGATCCCCATCTTTGCCATCTACCTCCATCTTTGGGTATTAAAGTAAACCAAATTTAAGCTTCCAATTTGAAATGGACTCTCCCCTAAGAGAAATCCTTTCCTCTTTGCAATCCAACTTTGTATTTCTATATCCCAACTCAAAGGTTAACATTCATAAATCGATTATAATTCAATTTAAATTACAACATATCATAAAGAAAATCTAGACTCTAGTATGGTTATCTTAAGCAGTTTAACAGCCAAGAACTTTTTATTTCAAAAGGGGACTTGAGAAAGTTTTTCACCAACATAAAAAATTATCAGTTAAATCGTTAACTTTTACCTCATGATTTCTAGCCCTGTACGAGCATGACAACCTACAAAAATTCAATGAGAAATAAGATCATTCCTAACCTAAGGGAATTCTATCACCCATCTCATCAATTCACAGATTTCAATTAAAGTAAGTAAATACTTATATCAATCAATTTTAAATCACATCATGTAATGAAAACTCAAAAAACTCAACACTCAGTAGTAAAAAGTAAATTCCTGCCTAGCTTAGATTAGAGTTGATTGTTCTAGCAAACTATTTAAAAAGTGTGAGGTAGGCTGTGTAGCTTGGGTATGCCCTAGGTGGTTATGAAGGAAGGAAAAAAGGCTGGAAATGGCCCTAAGGCCATCGTGTACTTTTGGGAAGTTGGGGACCACTCCTTCCAATTTAGGCTAAATTAGGACTTTAGTTTTGTCTATGAGCTCCAAAGAGATAGTTGGCTCTCATTGGGGATTATCCTAGATGCCAAAATTATTGGAGGATGAGTTAGCTTGTGATTTTAACCATTTGAAGGAGTTTTAGGGTTGGTTGACTTTTTTGACCAATCAATTGGTCAAAGGAGGCTTAAGTGGCAAGAAAGGAGTGTGGGTAGATAGTTAAGGGGGTTTCAAAGCCTTAATAAAATGTAGTTAGAGTTTGGGAAGGTAATTAAACATTCAAGAAAAGTTTAAATGTCTTGTTTACTTGCATTGACCAGTTAACAACATCAAGACTAATATTGTGGTACTTAGGGGTTATAAGGAGACACATAGAGTAGTTTGGAAGGGGGTTAAAGGATTAAGGTCAATATAGAAATGAATGGGGTTATGTAGGTCGTGGTTTAACTAAGTATTTTGAGTTGACTTGGTTAAACTCAATAGGTTTTGATTCACCTATGATTAAGACATGCTTAAACCATAAAATGGGATAAGTTTGAAGGTTTAATGTAATTTGGATGGGTCTTGTTTGAATGTGTGGGAAAATTTGAGTCAAATTTGATAATTTTGATCAGAATTTGCTTCATTTGACCAAGTGAACTTTTGACTTGGTCAACATGTTCAATAAAGCCCAAGCCATTAAGATGTGTGCGTGGTAGAATTTAAATTAGTGTGGAACTAATTTGGAGATGAATAGAATGTAAATAGAGTTTATGTTTGATTTGGTCAACCTAGATTCACTTGGTTTACCACATTGACCAAGGGATAAAAGTTGGGCTCAATAGATTTGAAAAAATATTTAGAGTATGGTAAAAGTGATCCCAAGGGTTGGATTTGTTATGTGGGTCAATTTGACCATATTGACCCCTAAGGGGCTATTAGTTCAACCTAGGTTAACATGGTCAACTAGGTTTTCCCAAGGGCTGGGTTTGAGCTCATCAGATTTGAAATGACATAAGAGACCTATTGGACGTTGTTTCATGGACTGGTGGGATAATTTGGCCCAAAATGGGTCTTTGGACACTTACGGGGTATTTTAGTCAACTATGGTTGATTTGGTTAAGCAAGTCAAACCAAAACATGTGTATGGGTCCAATGGATCTCAAGTAATATTTAAAATTCATTGAAATTGGTTTTATGGGCTTTAGAAGTTGAACCATGTTGAGTTTTGATGAAAAGTCCAAAATACCCTTAAAGGGCATTTCGATCATTTTAACCTCTGGTCAACTTTGGGTTGAATTGGGTCCAAAACAATATAGTTTAATGGTTAACATACCTTAAAAACGGTTAAGGGTATGGTCAAAGGCCTTGGGAAGGGTTCCAAGGTTAAAATCAACAAGCTGATATGTCTAATGGCATAGACCATAAATATTTGAAGGTTTTATAATATTTGGAAATAGATTAGTTACTACGACTAGAGATCTCAGAATGATCTTATAATTGGAGGGTTGTCCTCAGAGACATGCATGATTAATATGAAACTAAAAAATCATGAATTGGAGGAAATTTGATTGGGTTTCCCTGTGATAAAAACTCAGCCAAAAATGGTTTCAAAACTTAGGCTTTTGGCCTTATATTTGGTCTTAGGATTTTTTTGTTTGGATTAGATTTAAAACATGTTTAATTGAGTTTAAGTTTTTTATACCAATTAAAATCAAGTAAATTATTGGGATTGATATGAGTATGATTGAACTTTGATTGGAGGTTGTCTTAAGATTTGGGATTGGGAATTGAGTTGGGATTTGGATGGGAATTTGATCAAACACCTTGGCTAAAACTTGGATGAGATCTAAATAACTGACAGATGGATATTTATTAGCCTTTAGATTACCAAAGAAATATTTGGATTGGTCAGTATGACCTCATACAAAAATGAGGTCAGCATAAGAGAAAGAGTATAATTAACAAAAGTAAGAAGCTGATTAATTTCTCTAATAAGGCAAAAAAATAAGGATTACATGTACTATTGTTTGGCTTTATAATGCAATGAATACTTGAAGTGGAATCCACCTCAATCCAAATAATATTAATACCAAGAGAATTGCATATTTTAAAACCATTTTTTTTAGAAGAACCCATGAAGGGGCCTACACGTTAATATAAAAAAAATGATTACACGATCCTTAAAGGGAACTCAATCTCACAACTACTCCAAAGAGCTACAAAAATAAAGGAAAAAAAATCTACGAGATCGAGTTCCCTACTAAGCAAAGTATACATAAACCTAGGCATATTCTACGGTGCAAAAGAGCGAGCACCCAAAAAACCATGATGGTATAAAAAATAGTATTCATATCCAAAGTCCTCCTGAGCAACTGAACAACATGATCAGCTACATTGAAAGCACTATGCAAAAAAGGGTATTTGACAGAAAAATAATATAAGTAGTAGAAATAGAACAAAATTCGGTTATAGCACCAATGGATGTCTAAACAACCACCAAATTTAAGACAAACCAACCCATGAGTATTATGTCTCTTAATCCAACAACTGATAAATAGATAATACAGCTTAAAGATCATATCAATAAACCCATGCTAAGCAGTCAGAGAATAAACCAGAGGATCCTTGATCCTAATATCCAACCCAAACCAGATCAGCAAACCACCAAGAGCAAAGGGGAAATCCCAATCAAGAAATTTAAATAGCATGCTAATAGACTAGTAGTAGGTTTCAGGAAACCAAAAGCCCAGAACGTAGGAGCAAGGGAACAAAAACCCTCCTTCAACTTACACCAACACAGTTGAAATAGCAGGAAGATCCACCCAAAGGGAAACACATATCCTAAAGACCCCTAAAAGGCATCCAAACCAGCTAGGCAACATAACCAAAAAAATTGTACAAGGCCCTCACCTAGATTATGGATCACTTCAGCACACTCCTAGAAATACAAAATTGAGCACACTACAAGAACATAGCAGAAACTGCAAGGCAACCTCCAAACATATGCCTTCCATCCATATTGAACCAGCTAAAGCCACAATACCTCAAAATTCCCAGTAGCACACTCCAAAAATAACTGAGAGCAAATGTAGAAACCACAAGACAGCCTCCAAACATACTGACATAGACAAAACCATAAGGCCAACCCATAACAGCAAAAAGAAATGAACCTAATAGCATAATGCTCCAATAAAAGTAGGAAAAAAACAAGAGCACCCCAGTATATACGCTAACCAATCGAAAAAGAACATAAAGGCATAACAAGAATTCAACAAAAAAATAGCAACCCCAACCACCTTAGAGAATAACATAAGCAACACTAATTTTATCCAGATTTAAAAGACCCCTAACACGGAGAGGTAAATTAGAACTAAAGAAATCCTTCATGGAATCCAACCCACAGCCCAACCTTGCTATAGCATTAGCAGAAGAATTACCATCCACCTCAATAGCTAAAAAAGAGAAATTGAGCATGCTCAACCAATTCTGAATTTTCCTCCTCATGTAAAACAAATCAGAAGAGCAAATTTTTTACTTCCTCAAAATAAAAGACTGATAACATTAAGTAGAACAAACCTCCACCATAATATTAATGCAATCAAGAGAGAAGCACAACCTTAAACCAAAGAGGGTAGCAAAAGTGGTAGCAATATTAGCAATAAAGTTATAACGAGGACCAACAAAACCTAAAATACAATTACCATTGGAGTCCCTGATGACTCCACCACAGCCCGTTATAGTTTTTAGTGTAAACAACAGCTACATTCAACTTAAAGGACTTATCAAGAGGTTTTAACCAAAGGATACTTCTAGTAACATTATGACAAGTATCCATGTCAAGATTAATCCCAAAGTCAACAATAGCTATGTGAAAATTATTGAAACTCTTAGCAAAAATTAACTTAGTAGAAAAAACACTACAAGAAAATAGATAATTAGTGACCAACCAAATTGGTCACTAAAAATGTTAATTTTGACGCTAAAGCAAATAGCGACAAAAAATATTTGGGTCGCTAATTTGTCGCAGTAGCCTCGTTGCTGAGGCTTTTAGCGACCAAAGTTTTTTTTTTGGTTGCTAAATTAGTGACCACTAATTAATATTGGTCGCTATAATTGGACATATTAGCGACCATTTTTTTGGACGCTGATGAATATTTATTTGGATGTTATTTAGTAATTTTAATAATTAATTTTATTAATTACATTTTCCCTTTAGCGACCAAAATAAAGATTGGTTGCAAAATAATCAACCTAATAAATCACATGCCCCATTAATTTCATGAAGTTTTGATATATAATTATGGATATAAAAGTTATGATATTTTGTAAAAAAAATTATTATCCAATTATTATGCCTTGGTTATAACAATTAAGATCAATCCGTCACTCATTTATATTGCAATTAGTTAGATAAATTTCATAATAGAGAAATAACACATTTTATGAGCTTGAGGTAACAATAATAAAAAGCATAGAATCCAAAAAAATTATATTCAATCTCAGTATCATTGTCAAGAATTTTCTAGGAGAAAATAAAAGTTATATTCATTCACATGCTTTTACAAATACATCCATCAATTAACATAAAAAAATGTGATCTCAAAAATCATTAATCATAAAATCTTAATGTTTACAAAATGATAACATCTAGTTAACATAAAAATCTTTCATTAACTTTTATGCAAATAAATATAAAATTACAAAATCAGCTCTATCAAAGATAAATGAAAACATCAACCTATAATCACATTTAACAAAGCTTGTGCATTTAGAAGAGAAAAGCACTCCCTTCGAAACTGTGTTGCAGCTTTGAGGTTTCCAGTATCCTTTAATCACAGATCAATCAATTCCCTTCATGCGTAGGTTTGTCTTAAAAGATTAGAAGTTTTTGAGAAAAAGGAAAAGTGACACCCACACTAAGGGTATTTTGTGGAGAAAAATAGAAGTTCTAAGAGAAAAGCGGAAATTAACCTTATCAACAAAATTTTTCTGGTGAAAAACACATCTCCCTGTAAAATTTGATGTAAAAGATAATTGTTACACTCTAGTCGCGGAGGTCAACCACAGATTATTAAACCGGGGGGGGGGGGGGGGGACAACTTTTAACCATCATATTAATGCTTCATGAGCAAGGCGCATGGAAATATAGTCCAATACAATGATATTACTATTTTACTTCTTAAAAAACATAACAACATACTTATAAGGACATTTATGAAATTTCCTAAAACTTGAATAATAATTGGTAGGTCATGACTCATGAAGTTAAATAAGATCAGTTAGTTTGAGATATGATCCTTGCCCTCGTGGTATTAAATGCTTAATTTTCAAAATAGCTGCTTCCAGGAACATTCAATCAGCCAATATCTAAATGCATAAAGGAATCAAATATACCTTGAAAAAAAACTCTAAGATGATATGGATCTAGTTCAATGTGGGGGCTGACAAGAAGGAACCCCTCTAATGAGTCATGTAATGATAAATCGTTCTAATTTTGGTCTACATCAGCATGACAGTTATGCATATACAAGCTAAAAAACATGAAATGTAGCATATTGAAAGCTTCATAATCATAAAAAGTGAACATTCAAGTAATAAAGCAAAAAATAAAACCTCGCCAACGCCAAAAAATAAGAATGTATGTTTTGTATTGTCCCACCAACTAACTTCAATGCCGCAACAACTCCAGCTAGAACCACAGAAGCGGTCCCCTGCAATAATCAAACAAATCTCTGTTAAATAATTAAAGATTTGCAACAGTTTAATGATGAATATACAATCCAAATGTGTCCATCTTACCTGAATATCATCATTAAACACAAGATGAGTGGTTCCATACTTTGTAAGCAATTCAAATGCGTTATGATTAGCGAAGTCTTCAAACTGCATGACCATACACACATTGATTTAATAAGATTAAATATCAACATAAGAAGTACCTTACTTTGAGTAAAAACTTGAGCAAACCTGAATGAGAACTTTTTCCCCATAATTTTGCTTAACAGCGCGCATGAACTCATGGAGCAGTTCAGAATATTCCTAATCAGAAGAAAAGCAAGAGTTGGGCTTTGTTTGGGATGGCTTTTTATTGTTTCTTAAAATAGCTTTTTAGTATAAAATTTAAACTTTTTTACTAAAAAACTGTTTTAAGAAGAGACTTTGTTTGGGACGGCTTTTTTATTGCTTCTTGAAATAGTTTTTTAAGTATAAAAATTAAAATTTTTGTATTAGAAAGCTGCTTCAAGAAACAGTAAAAAAGCCGCCCCAAACGAAGCCTTAGTCCTGCATGGCAACTTTTAACTACTTTTATAGATATGGCATACCTTCCCAGTGGCATGCCTCTGCCTCAATCCAATATAGAACTCATCCTTCAGTAATTGCTCATTATTTGTCCCCACATCAATGGTGATAGGTAAGCACTGAAAAAATTGGCGCAAGAAACATTAACACATTTACTGAATTAGAAAAAAGATATTAGTAACTGCATATTATAATCAGTTAGAAGTTGACAAAGTTCAGGTTGATTAAGAGATGCTTACTGCAGATGGACGAATTCCTCCAAGAGCAGAATAAATTAATAGAGAGCTTGCCAACAGGAATCCCCATTCCCTGTTAAATTTAAGGCTTTTTTTCCATTTTTTTAATATACAATTTATAAGCATTTTGATAGGAAAAACTTGAGTTCGCAAGCAACCATAAGAGAAATACTTGAGTTTGCGAGCAAACCTAACCACAATTGGTGAAAACAAGGAACAAAATCGCTTTTTACAGCAGAAAATCAGTAACGAACAAATAGAAAACTGGGAGAAAATGAAGGATTCTACTAGTAGAGGCAGGAAAACAGCAAAAGATACACATTTCTTTAATTCGAGAGGAAGAAACAACTCGCTGATTCTCAAGCCAAGCCTAGAGCCCAATAACACAAACTCTAGATTTCCAATTCCTTTCAAATTCAAGATGAAACCCTAATTCTATCATTAGCCCAAATTAAAGCAAAAGAAGACATACAAAATCCCTAAACATCCCTCTAATTCAAATTTCCCTCCTAAACACCCATTACATTAATTGCTTGGGCCCACCAGGCCATCTGCCCCCCTCCCTTGGTTCCACCCTCCCCCTAGGCCGGCGGCAGTACACCTTAACCGGTCTAGGTTGGATCGGTTCAATCAGCCTAACACATTTACTAAACTATTATTATTATGCAAAACATGGTTAAACAAACTTGACCTGGCAACCAAGGTCTCCAAGGCCCAATATACACTCACCATCAGTGACCACAATAACCTGAATTCTCCTCTCTGGCCAGTTCTTCAAAACTTCTAAGATCTTACCTCTGCAAACCCCAACAGATTCATTAACATAAATAAAAAAGATACCCTCAAAAAAGAAAGCAACAAGACCATGTAACCTCATACTTTTCCTTCAAACTGATGTAAAAACCTTGTGGACGCCTAAAGATACCACCGTATTTCTGACAAGCCTCCCCAACAATTGGTGTATAAACAACAGGTAAAAACTCTTCAACGTTCTCAATAAGAAGTTTGTAGAAAAGCTTCTCATTTCTCTCCTGCAAAAGTGAAGGTAAGACAAAAGTAAGACCAAACAAAGCATCATTAGCAAGATTAAAGGTATCCTGAAACAATTATAAAAAGAACCTGAAGATCCATCATTTCCATGTATCGCTGCAGTGCAACTTGATACTAACGAAGATTGTGAATAAGTTTCATTTCCTTAGGAATTAATAAAAATTTGAAATTTAGTAACAATCTCAAATAATTGCTTTTAAGTTCAGACAAATGAAAGAACCTGAAGCTCCTAACTAATGCAAATGGGAGGTAAGAGTCCTCTTAAGCAGTGTGCATCTCTTTCTTTCTAACTGAAGGCAAGTCCTTTATTATGATGGGGATCCCTCAACAAAGAGTAACCACTAGGTTACAAAAAAGGAAAAAAAATGCTCAATGCAATCAGATGGTATAAAAACCAAATACAACCAAAACAACACCTATCACTTTGGATTTCATTGACTGGAAAAATGTGCTTCAATCACAAGTGCAGGTTTTCTAAGAAACATAAATAATGGAGAAAAAACCAGTCTTTTTCTTGATGTGAATAACAAAAAGATTTAATTAAAGTCATCATCATCAGAAACCTAGTCCCAACAATTCAGCACCCACTTTATGAATCCCCTAGATTCATTACTTCTAATTGTTACTCATAACTCTATTATGCATAAATCATTTTGTACAACAACCACCTAAGGCTTCATTTGGGACGGCTTTCTTACTGCTTCTTAAAGCAACTTTCTAGTATTAATAATAGAAAGCTGCTTTAAGAAGCAGTAAAAAAGCCGTCCCAAACAAAGCCTAAGTTTTAATCAACCCATTTTTTTCCTAAACATTTAATATCAATGCTATCTACCTGCATTATTGATGTAACTTTACAAATCAACTTCAAATGCCGAGATAAAGTCTACTTCTCACTACCTTTTTATCAATATATGCAACTACTGCTCTCTCTTTTATATAATATATTCTCACTTTATAATTCCTAATTTTACCACTTGCATCTTTATCATTCTCATTTCCTTCATATTCACAGTGGTTATTAGTGGCTTCTGGCTTACCTTTCATCAAACACTAATAAGAATCATACAACATAGTCCATATAATTTCAATGGATAAAATCAATCATGAAGTCTCCATAACAATCCCATATTATTTTGTTCAGAATATTCTTACAACTCTATTTTAAATTTTTAATTTAAACTTAAGAACTCATGCCCTCATCTCTAGTAATATCATTGTTGGCACACCTGATAAGTTACCATTAGAGCTAATGCCTAGGGGTGTAAGTTGGTGGGCGACGGAGGTCGAAAAGATCATAGTCAAGTGAAGGAGGTCAGAAGGACCGTATTCGGGCAGCAACTGTCGAGGAAACTATAGTGGGGTGATAGTGGTTGGGGTCGAAAAGATCGTAGTTAGGTGACAGGGCTGGAAAGACCGTACTTTAGCGACGGCGGTCAAGGAGATCGTAGTTAAGAGATGTTGGTCGGATAGACCATAGGAGACGGGCAATAGAGATCAAAAAGACCACAATCAGGTGATGATGGTTGGAAGGACCGTTGTTGATGGACGACAAAGGTCGAAAAGACCGCAGTTAGGTGATGGTGGTTGAAGGACCAAAGTCGGCGGGCGATGGGGGTCAAAAAAACCGTAGTTGGCAAACGACGATATTTGGTAGAAGATCCGGCGTCGATAGCATTTAGGAAGAGTTCCGGCAATAGTTGAAGAATAGACGAAAGCCTGACGATAGCTGGTGATAGGGCAGAAATACGGCGGTAGCCGACAAACGGCCGAGAGTCCAGCAATGATTGGTGGTCTGGAAAAGATCCGGCAGTGGTCGACGGCAAGGGAGCTAAGTTTTGTCATTAATGCTCTGAAGCTTCCAAATATACTTTAGACATTTGATTTGGGCTCGGATTGGATTAAAATTGATGTTGTTCGATTCATCTCATTGAGATATTCAATTTGACTATACGCTTGCTGAATTGGAGATTAGATGGTCCCGATTTTAATTTTTGAAGCCAATCTTATTTTTGCATTGAGATTCATGCCCGATCAAGACAAATGTTTGGTGACATATCAATTATATTAGTTTTTGTTGAATCGATTGAACTTTGCAGCAGTTGTTAACTTGATGAATAAAATCAATTTTTTTTAAAGTCTTAGTAGCGACCCAAAGACCTTAGTTTTACATTCTTCATTTTACTGATGTTTCACACATTTTAGTAATCTTGGGCCTTTGCTTAGTTGACAAACACTTGAGTCCTTGACCAAGATTATCTTTAAGCTAATCGGTGCTGGGTCAAGAAGACTTAATAATCCTATATTTTGAGGGTGTAGGAAATGACTCGAGATGCATTATAATACCTTATTGTCTTTCTCAAGGGACTCAAAGTGAACCTCCTTTTGGTACAGTATCCCAAGTCAGACATGATGTAGTCTAGATCACTCCTACTTACAGACTTTTAAAGGTCAACACCTCTACCTATTCAATTTCTTCTGGAGATCTTAGCTATCTCAATAGAATCCTTAAGGACAACTTTTACTAAGAAACTTTGACTCTATTTGCCCAGGTCTGCACAATCCTTGGTCTGTATTGTTGGGTTAATAATGAGGCTTGATTCCTGACCCATCCATGAATCTAAAGTATTTAATACTCTCTTTATCGATTACTTTGCACCAAAGTGATTCTGCTTGGTGAAGAGCAAAGTTATGAAAAAAAGAATAACATGTAGATCAAGCAGTAAACACGAATGCTTTGCTTAAGGACTCCGCTAATAGACCCACAACTAATACCAAGTAAACAACCTTTCATAGCCGAAAGCAACATTTCAGCAATTAACTCGAACTCCATCAAATGCATATAGCTATTTGCTTAAGAACTCATAGTCATCAGATCTTATGACCAATTTAGTAAAGAAACCCATATCCAACGAGACGTAGCAAAGTGGAGAGAAAGCTCAATCTTATCATTATCACATCAATTCTTTGCTTCCACGGATTTTTTTTTACCTTCTTACACGCATAAAAAATTATAAATCAATCAAAGAACTTTTCAAGCCCAAACTCAAAGAGATCAAAATCAGACAACATGCTGCCCTTTAGAATGAGAGATCTATATGGAAGTTTCAGCACAATTTGTTTTATCACTACACACAGTAATTATTAAGCAAGCCATGACATCCCTATGATCATCTATTTCTCATATTTTGAGAAAAAAGAAAGCAAAGAGAGGGAGATCGTTACCTTTATAGCAATGAAGTTCCTTCTCAACTAGAGGAAGAAGAGAGCAAGGCTACAGCTTCCTAGGGGTTTCGGTTCTATTTCAATCCTGTGGGAGAGTGGAGATCGGTTGTTGGAAACGGCCACCTAGGGTAAGAGTCGGTCGAGGAGCAAGATTGGCTTCGGGCTGGCTCCCTTGGAGCGAAACCAAGAGTGGGAGATAAGCTGGGCTCGTTCCTAGGGTTGGTGGATCGAGATACGTCGGAGACCGGCGAGAGAGAGGTGCGGCTGACCTTGGGGTAGTGCAAAGCAAAGGTAGCCGGGCTGTGGAAGACGTGCGAACCAGGAGGTTTCCGCCTGGAGCCCCTAGCCAACCGAGGAGATGGTTATTGCGAATCAAACAGAATGAGATAGAGAGGAGGGGGGCATTGCACAACTAAAGGGAGACGGTTCCACCTGGGGAATTCTTGCGAACCGAGATAGAGCGGCGAGCCTTGCGAACTGGGAAGAGGCGAAGCCAGGAGGTTTTTTGCGAACTGCCCAGAAGACGAGGCTGCTTTCACAAATACAGGGGAGCGGGAGATTGTGGGAGTCTGAACCGACTCTAATCAAATCTAAAATTGATTTATTCAAATTGATGACTAAATCGACAACTGCGATATATGGATTTATTTAAAAACAATTTGAGTTGATTATTCTAATCGTGATTATAATCTATTTAATCAAATTAAATTTACTTAATATAAAGTTTAATGAATATTTATTTCAATTTTATTTTATTGATTTGAAAAGGTTGATTTAATCAATTTATTCGAATTAATGTTGATTTGATTTTAATAGGTTTGAAACGAGTTTAATTTAGATTTAATCGAAGTTGTCATTTGTTAAATCAAATTTGCGTCGAGCAAATTTTATTTGAATTTGTGATTATTTAGGTCGAGTCAAAAGGTTGAGTCGATGCTACGGCGTTGGATATTCACTTAAGGAAAATCCTAAAGATGACGTCTACACTAGGCTACGAAGACCTAGGTACTAGTGATTGATTCCAGGTAAATTGACATCGAATAATGAGGTCAACAATAAAATGTTAATGATATTTTAAGAATGCATTATGTACACAATTAAAAAGAATAATTAGTCACTAAAATGACATGTATATATTTGTGAAAAACAAATCTCTATACTTTTAGTGACAAAATTAGCAGCCAATTTTTCTTTTTGGTGGCTAATATCTAGATTCCTTATTATTTAGAGGCCACACTTACTTTTGGTCGCTAAAAGATATCTTTAGCGGCCAAATTTTTTTTATCTCTAATTTTTTTGTCTCTATTGACCCATTTTCTTGTAGTAATGGTCCCTAATTTTATCTTTAACATTTTGAATAATCCTATGATGATTCGTAGCCACACAATTAAAACAAGAATTATTCCTATCCAACCATAAAAACTAAAGGATAAGAGAGGGGATAACATTCTTGATATGGCTGTTATAATTAACAAACCTGCAATTAAATAAAGCATTAATATAAAACTTAGCATTAGAGCATTTTAAGTGAAACATATCCTCAAAATAAGTCTAGGTATTAAAAGTAAGGACCAAAAATAAAGACATGATGCATATTGTCAATATGATAATAACATTAGCATTTAGAGGGAAGAATGAATCCACATTTAATCAAATTTTCATCCATAGGGATGAAATTATGTAAAATATGCCAAACTAAAATAGAAAGTGTAGAAGGAATGCTTTTGTGCCAAATCATTTTAAAAATCTTAGAAACCTCTTTCTTAGCTGTGAAGGAATGCTAGGCATCCTTTAAAGAAAAGTTACCATCTTTAGTTAAGGCGCAAAGCTGAACCTCAAGAGAATTCATATTTAAAGGGATCTACAAAATTTGTTGAGTGATAAAATTAGGTAACACAATAGAAAGCTTCTCAATATCCCAACACTTATCATTGAAAAAATAATTAACCTTCACAGAAGCATTGGAAGAAGTATTAATAATAGAATCAATGGATTTGCCTCCCAACTAATGGTCCCAACAGATAGACGGTTCAACTGCCCATTTCACTACATAAAGATGATCCCAAACATTGGAATTATCTTTACAAAGACAACACGTGGTGGGATGCTTTTCCCCACAATACTTAGCATTCATAAATTTAGCCCAAAGGCTCAAGTTAGCACGAAAATTATACCATAACTTAAAAGAAAAAGAATAAGCCAAATCTTTCAACGACTTACACCCCAAAGCCCCTTCATCCAAAGTACCACAACATTTATTCCAGGAAGTCCAATGGATTTTAGAACTGCTACTAGCACCTTTCCAAAAAAAAATTATTAATATTTTTTTTAATCCTATTACACACAGCCTGTGTAGGAAGCAAAGTTTGAAAGCTATAAACAGGGATAGAGAAAAGCACACTCCTAAAAAGGGTTGACCTGCCACCAAAACTAAGAAAGTTAGACTCCCAAGATAAGAGTCCATTTTGCACAACCGAATTTAAATTATCAAAAAGAAAAGATTTCTTCATACCCTTATAAAGAGGCACACCAAGATACTTTAAAGGTAAACAAACATGATTGAAACCAGTTAAATTCTTAATAGCCATAATGTGATCCAAAGGAACTTTCTTAGCATAAATAAAACCACATTTATGTTTATTAAGCGCAAGGCCACTTTCCAGTTAAAATTATTGAAAAAAACATCAATAATTTATGAATCCTATTTAAAGAGTGTCATCCATTAATAAATAAATTTAAAACAAATCAGTTTACATAATAAAAGTTTTGCCATATAATCTTATTACCTTTAATTTCCCTAATTAAATAACTTTCCATATTTGATAATAATTAAGGAAAATGAAGGTTATACAATTTTTTTAATAAAGAAATCTTATAGATTTCTATATCAAGATTAATATATAATTAATAGATGTTTAGATAGTGAGCAAATCAAATCATGCAAGAAGATATTAGTGGACCACTAACATACACCTTTGATAATATAAAGTTTTTCAAGTTGTCCATCTTGGTCCATCTTAATCTCAACATTTAATTGAACTTGAGTTGTGCAATGTAAATCACATAAGTAATTATAATGCACATCATTACACCTGAAATACTTAGCACAAAAGTTAGAGCATCCAAGCAAATATTTGTTATCATCAAAATCTCTAAAATAGGTCATGAGGTAGATATTATCAACAGAGTATACTCAACATTCATCTCAAAAATAGTGTTCTTAATTTCCTCAAAAGTAGGATATCTATTAAGAACCATGTTATCATTATGATTAATGACATGAGGAATTATATTATGATTATCAATATGAACATGAGAGAAATTTTGATTAAACAAACTTTTAAGTTGCTCCACCCCATTATTAGCAATTTCTTCAGGATCTTCAGTGAATGAAACATTAGTACAAGCAATTTTATAAATCCAATTTCTAACTCTTTTCCTCTTAACTAAAGCATGAAAATACTTAGTATTATTATCACCTTCAATAACATGCTTATAAGCCACTTTTTGTTTCCAAAAAGCTTACTCTTGAGCTTGTAAGTTAAAAAGATAATTTTTGGCAATTTGAAGAAGAGTCAAGTTTTCATCAGAAGGAAGAAGTTGATAAGTATTCTTGGGAAAGTTAACTTTCTCGTCAACATTGACAATATTAGATAAAACATTTTTAAAAGCATTAAGATTCTACCAAGTAATTTTATTCTTCAATCTTTTCAACTTAAGCCACAATCTATTCATACCAAAAATAGAATTGTCTACGTGAAACAGAGCTTGCCAATTTTTCTAGATCATATTAATGAAAGAATTATTAAGATGCCACATATTTTAAAATATGAAGTTTGAAGCATGGATATCGTATCTCAAATTAATGGTAGTAAGCATATGGGAATGATTAGAAAGAGTTCTACTAAGGTGTTCAACATGAGTGGAAGTAAAGGAATTCATCCAACTATCATTAAAGAGCACATAGTCTAAATGCTGCAAGAGATTACCATGATTCCAAGTGAAAGTGCTACCCATATAGCCAATATCAATGAGGGTACAATCTAATATCATGTTATTAAAATCCTACATTGATTGAATAATCAGGTTCGACTCTGCAAGCCTTTCAGTAGGGTTTGAAATAGTATTAAAGTCACCATCCACTAGCCAGGGAAAATTCACAACACTATGACATTAAATAAGCAGATCCCACAAGGTCCTTCTTAATTAGAGAAGAGGCCACATAAACAATGGAAGCAATGCATTTATAATGCATAAAATCAATATTACAATGCATGACCCAAAATATCAATAACTATATGATCCTTACAAACAACCCATATCTTGTTAGAATTATTAGCCACAACATGATTAAAACACATAATTCTAGTTGTATTATCCAACATAACATGGGATATAAGAGGCTC
This sequence comes from Dendrobium catenatum, assembly GCF_001605985.2. Lineage (NCBI taxonomy): Eukaryota > Viridiplantae > Streptophyta > Magnoliopsida > Asparagales > Orchidaceae > Dendrobium > Dendrobium catenatum. Next base: position 652,603 of record NW_021318533.1, read on the forward strand.
AATCAAAATAATCAAAGACATATTATGAATATGACATAAATTTTTAACTTTAATTCTACCAGAAGGACAACCAATCCTAATATTCCAAATCAAAGGCTTAAACATTAGAGTGAAGTTGAGAAGTTTGAGATCGTGTGTTTCTGAGGAATTGAACTATAATATTTTTATTTTTCTTACTTTTTCTAGATTGCACATGAGTACAGTCATTTTCCTCATCATCAATACCTTTAATAACATTATCCAACAGTTTATTATTATTAATAGAAACAATAATTTGAAGTAGACTTTTAAAGTTTTTATGACCCTTTCACAAATTAATAGCATGATTAAATGTGTCTTCCTCACATCGTCATGAGCAAGTTCTTTGTATTCCAAGTTATGATCCCCAATTTCATGTCCATTAGAAATAGCATTAGTACTATCCATATTAACATTACCAATATTATTTAGAACTAAATTAAAGTCAGATAAATTCTTATTAGTAAAACATGGTAATTGCAAACAAGTTAAAGTTTTATTGTGCTCAACAACCATAACGTCAATTTGTTCAGCAATATTGATCAAATCAGAAGCTTCTATAAATTACTTTATGTTAGGAACTTCTTCCACCTGGAGAACCATTCCACCCACATTGCTATTCTCATTCACTGGATTGCTTTTCAGTGGTAAATGATAATCTTGTTCCACATTCTCCTCTAAAGAAGGAAGAGGAGAATCAACTTTCCCTTTAGACTCTTTAGTAAAAAAATTTTACACATGAAGGTTGAGATGCAAATGCAAACATTCCATATTTCTATGACCATGCATTCTACAATGATCACAAGATATTAGAAAGTTATCAAATTCAACTTTTTTAATATAACCACAATGCTTGGGCCCAAGCCAACTATCTTTGGGATGCTTCTTGGAGACATCCATTTCAACCAGAATATGTGCAATAGATGGCCTTGAGCTGTAGCCTGATCAGTTTGAAGAGGTCTACCAAAAACTATTTCTAAATCAAATAATATTTGGGTGTTAAACAAATGCAATCTCAAGTTTGAAAAAGACACCTACAAGGGCTATAAGTGATTCTTCCTTAACATCAAATGAAGGAATCCATTTTAGTAAACACATTTGGAACCCTTGAATATAGTAAGATCTAAGGGTAAATAGCCTAATATAATCCAAATAATTAGAAGGTTGAATGGTGATATGCCTTGGATCAACAAGGCTAACGAAAAATGTACTAAATAATTTTAAGCTAACAAAAAATTTATGAATAATGTCAACATTAGTGCGATGGAGAATGACCTTTCGAACAAATGCAAACTGAAAAGGTGCAAAAAGTTTATAAATCATAGATTGATCAAAAAAATTAGAGATGAAAGTCCCTTGAAGGACATATGCACCATATCCAACTTGAACAATGAATTAGTGGAGTTACCTGCAACCACATCTTTAAAAGCATGTGAAGAAGCATTTTCCAAACTACCATTACTAATCTCAGATTTGCAAAGATCAACTAGCATACTAGAAGTCTAAGGGTTTGATGGTGAAAATGTCACCATCCAACAAAAAATAGAAATGTGAAAGAAAATGCAACAGTTAGAAGGACAAAATAAAAATGGAGTTAAACTGAAATTAAAGAACAAGCTCAAAAATTATAATGGGGACTTTTCCATTGAAGTTCTTTAAATTTAGGGTGGAATGAAATTAATTTCATATATATTTATGTTTAATTTTAATTTATAATGAATTTTTGGAAAGCCTAGGTCATTTATGGGTGGGAATTTGGGTTCACTAATAAACTGGCCAAATGAACTCCAAACTTCTTAAAATTTAATCCCTAGGTAAATTAAGATCAAAAGCTCAAACACAAGAAGTTTAAAGTCATCAAAATCTTTTTAGGGTTCAAAATTAAATTTAAAAATAAATGTACCTATACTTTAGAAATTTTATTTTTGGAGATCTAGATAATGGATGGGGGTGAAATCAATGGCAAACTAACCCTTAGATAGTACGCTAGCACACCAAAAATAGTCATGAATTAATTCTCTATGGAATGTAATTTTTGAATTTTTAAAGATGTAGGTCTGGATATGACCAATACCCTTGTAAATTTGAATCATGCAAATTTACTCATAAAACAACCCTAAGAAACTTCTGGTAGGCCAAGGGCATGCAATAATATTACCAATCCATGTCTGAGATCAATTGGATGAGTGTAAAAAAAATTATCAAAAAATATTATATAAATAAAGTTAAATTACTCATTTTCCTCTCATTAAATTGACTTGATTTTATTTTAAAAGTGAAGCCTTGCAACATCTTCTTTTGGCAGGATAAATGGTTAGGGGGTTTCTCTTTTGCTAGTTTATTGAATACCCATTCCACTTCTACTTACAAATTAATTCACTTTATTCATGATGGTATGTGGAATTTGGATTTACTTAATGATATTGTTCCTCGGAATATTATTAATATTATTCTTAAAATTCCTCTACAATTGGATAAAGAGGATTGCATAATGTTCACTCAGGCTAATGATGACAAGTTTGCTATTAAACTAGTTTGGAATTCTATTAGGTAATCTTATACTAAGTCTATGCTTTACTTGTCCATATAGCATCATGCTATTCCATCTTCTTACTCTATTATAGTGTGAACAATTTTGCATAATTAATTACCCATTGACTCTATCTTGATGGAAAGAGATTTTTATATGGTTTTGAAATGTCAATATTGTTATCATATTTAAAATCTCAATCATGTTTTTGCTCAAGGTCCAACATCTCTTGAGGTTTGGTTACACTTTAATAATTTTTTTAATGCTCCAATTTATACTAACTATAATTCCATCACAGTTATTTTTCATAGTTGGTTTACTAATAAAGATCTTATTCGTAATGTCTCACCTCTCATTATTTGTTGGTATCTTTGGATGAGTAGAAATGAAGTGAATCATGATTAAGGAGTATTATTGTCAAAATTAAAGAAAAAATTTTATGCTTTTTTTAGTAACTTGCTTAATTTAGATTCATTAGAAGGTCACTTTAGTATTTTAGCTGATTTTGGTATTTCTCCTCATTATACATCCCATGTTTTTAAGGAGATAATTATGAGATGTCTTAAACTAAACCTTGATGGTTTAAAATGAACACTTATGCATCTTTCAACAACTCCAATGCGAGTTGTCGGGGACTAATCCGAGACTTCAATGGCCATGTTATTATTTCTTTTGTGGGGCCTAGAACATCCACTAATGCTATTATGGATGAGATTAAAGCACTTCAATTTTGTTTACATTTGTACATTTTTTAGGAATCACTATTCTATAGATTAAAGTTGACACTATCCTTCTTATTCCATATATTAATGGTAAAATGATGTCAAACCATTCCTATTTATATATGATTAAGGATATCATGCATTGGTTTTCTTTCATTACTTATTTTATTTCTAATGTTTATGGAAAGGAAATGTGGTGACAAGCTTTTTAGCTAATATGGGTTATAAACTATTTAACTTTATTTAATTCATTAGGATTTTATTACCTGACAAATTGAAGGGACTGGTTAGCATGGAAAGTGTTAGGCTTCCTTATGTTCATCAAACCTAATGGATTATGTGTTTGACTGGCTTTTTCTTTGGAGGTTTTGATTACTTCTTGTTTCCTGTTTTGGTGTTGGGTGATCTTGGCATTTTTGTTGGCCTATTTTTACTATTTCCTTGTTGGTGTTGTTGGTGACATCCGGAAGGTTTGTTGCAGCTTTCTTTGTTTCCTCTCTTCTAATGTTTTACATAAAGGAAATGTGGTTAAAATTTTTTAGCTTATATAGGTTATAAACTATTTAACTTTATTTAATTTGTTAGCATTTTAGTACCTGACAAATTGAAGGGATTGGTTAGCTTGGAAAGTATTAGGCTGCCTTATGTTCATAAAACCTAATGGATTCTATGTTTGACCTGTGTTTTCTTTGGAGTTTTTGATTTCTTCTTGTTGCCTATTTTGGTGTGGGTGATCTTAGCCTTTTTGTTGGCCTACTTAGTCTATTACATTGTTGGTGTTGTTGGTGACATCTGGAAGGTCTGTTGCAGCTTGCTTTGTTTCCTCTCTTATAATGTTTTATGCAAAGGAAATGTGGTGACAAATTTTTTAGTTAATATGGGTTATAAACTATTTAACTTTATTTAGTTTGTTAGCATTTTATTACCTGACAATTTGAAGGGATTGGTTAGCTTGGAAAGTATTAGGCTGCCTTAGGTTCATCAAACCAAGTGGATTCTGTGTTTGACTTGCTTTTTATCTGGAGATTTGGATTACTTCTTGTTGCCTATTTTGGTGTGGGTGATCTTGGCCTTTTTGTTGGCTTGTTTTTGCTATTACCTTGTTGGTGTTCTTGGTGACCTCTGCAAGGTTTGTTGCAGCTTGCTTTGTTTCCTCTCTTGTAGTCATTATATATCTTTTATGTTATTTATCATAACTAATTATGAGAAGTGCTGGAATCCTTTCAATATCATTATTTCCTCTCATGATATTCAATTGCATTACTTTATTATTCCTTTCTATGGATTGTTTTACTTTATTATTTCTTTTACTATTGATAATACTTTTATCATGTTACTTTTATTTATTGTTTTTTAAGTCCTTCAGTCCTATTTTGTAGGTTTTTGGATACTTGTTCCTTTTAAACTATTCTTATACTTTCTTTTGGGAGGATTATCCAAATCATCTAATAAACTGTAAACTTAAACCAAAAATTTAATTCCTGATCTAAATTTTTGAATTCCCAATCATAATATAGGTTAGAGTGATTCTAGTTTTTAAAAATCTTATGCACTCTGTGAAAGTTAAATTTGTAGGTGTTAAACCACTTAAACTATAATAGCACGCCAAGTGGGGGGTGAATTGGTGTTTTAAAATTTTCTTTTTCAAATTGAATTTCTTTTAAAAATTTAAAACCAAACACGCAACCCAAATTAAAAACAAGTTTTCCAAATGTGGAAGCAAAATACTAAAACAATTTTAGTTTTGAAATTTTTTAGGAGGAAATTTAATTTTTTTTTTTTTATTAACTTTCTTTTGCAACAAAGATTAAATTCAAACCAGATTTGTAAAACCTTAAAAGTGCAAAAATTAAAATGCAAGAAAAATAAAGTATGTTAAAAATAAGAAACAGCACACCATATTTATAGTGGTTTGATCAACCTCAACCTACATCCACTCCATGTTGTCCTCAACTCTATGTCTTGCACTAAAAACTTACTGACTCTACTTTTTCCCCTATAGTATAATAGAGAATCCCTTACAAAATCTCTTCCAATAATCCCAGTGCAACGAAAAAATCAAATCCCTTTCACCTTTTCCTAGTGTGGTGTAGCAGCCAAATCACTTTCACCTTCCTATGATGTGGCAGAGACCAAATCATTTTCACCTTCCCTAGTGCAGCGGTATAACTGGGCCCTTTAACACCAAAGGGGCCCTCTTCCTAAAGTATACCTTAAGATGACGCTTGACTCATGAAGGAACTTACGTGCAAGTTCGTAGGAGCAACAGTGAGAAACTCCCTTTCACACTGGCTTGAACCCACAAGGATCTTGTCCCTCTCCTACAAACTTAAATCTTTCTCTCCCAAGCTGTCGACCCTCCCTTCAATGCTTTTTCATAGAACACACAACTCAATGATTGCCAAAAGACTCTTCAAAATGAATAATTTATATTTTAATATTCAAATTTTCCTATTTTATCTAACTTAGTTTTGAGAGGAGGGTTTTTTATTATAGCTCATCCTCTAGTATGATGTGGTATTCATATTATACAATCAATTATATTTCAAATATATTTTCGTATTTAAAATAAAATATTTTAATTCATTTTTGTAACAACATTCTTATAGTATGATCAATATCATACAACGCATTTTATAAAAAATTTAAAAATGATTTTATTTTTTATTTTCACTCACCTTGTATATGAAGACAATTATTATGCTACTAAACACCATTTACAATTTATTGACTCAAGAAAAGACAAAAATACATACTCTTGAAACAATCAATGTTATACTACTAAATTTTGTGCTCTGATATTTTGGCAGTGTTTCGTGTATTCTTAAACTTAAATGTTAGTACACACAAAAAATCTATGTAATAATAAATAATAGGAGAAATTAAATACAATCTAATAATCTCTATTATCATAAAAATATAAAATTGGGCTCCCATATTACAGCACTCTCTACCTTTCATCCTTTAACTCTATAACTAAGTGTTTAAACTTTGAGCCATTCCCAGTTGGTATGTCTAAAGTCAAATATCTTTGTTAAAACCTTTGAAAATCTAAAGAGTTTTAGTCTCTACTTTATTTGAGTGTTTTATTCAGATTCTTCTTGGGATATAATTAACCATCAAGATTTACCTCTATAGGAGACATACAACATAATAAAAAATAAACCCTGCTTTAGTTTCCTAAAGTATGGGAGAAATATCTCAACATAGATAAAGTTTTATCCTTTATTAATTTAATTTTAAAAATGATAGTACAATATCATTTTATCTTTTAGATGAATAGTATATTTTCTATTCTATGTTTGATTATGAAAGTAAATTTTATTTCTTTTTTAGATGTTAATGAAACATATTTCTCTCTTTCATGATTGTAAATTTTTAGCATTGTAGATTCCATCATATAAATATATATAAAATATCTAATGGCATAATATATTTTTCTACACCCTATGGTTTTGGGTTATCTAATGCAAGACAAAGCTAATTTCTTTAGAATCCACCTAAGAGTGTTTTATGAAAGTGGAACTACATTAAGGGAGAAGGTTTGAGTTCTAAGGATAAGCCCAAAGGAAAGAAATCAGTCATTTCTAAACAAAGTGATTAGTTTCTGTCCTATTAGGTCAAAATATTCATCTCACTAATAATTGTTTAAGTTATTAAGTAAGGTATCTTCCAATGTTTTAATGTAATATTAACTTAATAACATCGTATTATGTTAGGAGAGTATTTAATTGACTATATTTAGTTATAAAAATAAAATATGATTATGTTCCTCAAAGTTATATGGTTTAAACTTATTTTAAAAAATTTGGTTGGGTGATTGGACTATATATTTGAATATCAGTATATGTTCCTATAAGGTCTAAAATACATTGAGATGCTCAAGACTGATTTGAATACGAGTCAAACTCATGTCTATAAATCTATATAAAAGTTTCACTTAATAAATTACATTGCAGCATCAATAAATTGATTGAATGAGAAGATAATTATGATCTCTTAATATTAATTATTACTATTTAGACCAATCTAGATTGAGTATGGAAGAGTTTTAAATTTAAGAGAAAATAATTTCTAATTAACTGTTTTCCTGATATAATAACTTCATGTCAAAGGGTATCATATAGTCTTTTCAATCCAATCTAGTCCATGTTTGGGGAAAGGATTCCTAACACATTAGGCCTAAAATGGGTCCTATAAGATGATTTGTGATTGTATAAATAGATGTTGTAAAGGAAGAATGACTGAAATTTTCAAAAAAGTGAGGTATTAATCAAAGTAAAAAATTTATGTATGTAAGCTTTGATGGAGAAGCTTGGTTTCAAAGTAATATTAAATTTTTAAAAGAAAAAATAATCTCTTTTTTTTTTCATCATTACATATTTGAGAGTTGTTATATGTGTATAATTAGTTACATAAATATAAATTTATATAGTTATAATTGAGTGATATATTAATATTATTATGTGCTAGCTCAGGCAGTAGAGTGCCATCTCCTTGTTGTACAAAACATTTTCACATAATGATTACAGTAGTAAGATCAGAATTTTCTTATGTGAAAAAATAAAGAAGGGAGAAATCCATGGTGTCTATCCCAAATGAAAAATTTACAATATATTAGAAGATATAAAAAATATTTCCTTCCACACATTTGAGTTGAAGAAGATGATGAATCTTTAAAAGTAAAATTTCTAATTTCTCTTTTATAAGATTACAGAAATATGATGTCCACAAATAAACAATTGAAACCAAATAAGGGGTTTGAATCATAATAGAAGTTTGAAGATGGTGGTGAAATCAGATAGTGATCATCAGCGACAGTGGTGCTTATCAATTGTCATTAAAGGCTATGTCCAGAAAAAATAAGTAAGCTTTCTAGTTCTCTCACTTTTCCTTACTCCCTTTCATATGAAAAATGATGTTATATTTATAAGCATTTTGGTATGGGAATTTCACTAATTTGAACCAAAACCCAAAACACTCCATTATACAACGCATATTGATTCCCTTTTTTTGATGTATTTTTTTAGTATTTAAGTGCCTTAATAATGTCAAATGAAGTTATCCTTGGCTCATTGGATTTATCTCATTGAAATGCTCAATCCAACTCTAAGTATGTCAAATTTAAAGTTCATATCATCAAGAATTTAATTTTAAAAGTATCCAATTCAAAGATTGCCTTGAGATTCATGTAGAAGTTATGAAATTTTTACCTCGAGATTCAAGAAGTAAAATCAAAATTTTCTTATGTTAAAAATCAAAAAAGGAAAAAACCATGGTGCCTAGCCCACATAAAAAATTTACTATATATTATAAGATACAAGAATCTTTCTGTTGCAAATATATTTTCATGACTTATGTTTTGATGATTGATAAACACTATTGATTCTCTGGGACTGCATGTTGCTTCTAACTTTTCAGGAATCGAAGATCGGACGAATAAATGAAGCCAGTTCAAGATTGCGTAGGTTTAGGATTGAGTCAATCTGTACTTTGTTTTTTTTCTCTTCTTTAGTCTATTTGTAATGATCAAAGAGACTTATGCTAAGTAACCCTACACACACACACTTGAGAGAATTAGAATTTCTGTTTTTACTCATATCGGCCAGGACGATATTTACATCGTCCTGGACGATCAGGCTTAAAACAAAAAGTCTAAATATGGATTCTTAATTAAGGCAGCCGACATTAACAGATCGG
>NW_021318533.1:669239-695556 GCF_001605985.2 Dendrobium catenatum
GGGTGGCAAAAAGGAGGTTCTTGTGAGGGCTTCTCCGCCTAGCCGTACGTGGGGTTTAAAGAAGAGTCACGTTTGTAGTGCAATACTTTGAGGGTGCCTCCAAGGAGTGGACATAGGTCGAGTTGACCGAACCACTATAAATTTCTGTGTTCTTGTTTCTTGCTTCCGCACTTTTATTTCCGCATTTATTTTTCACGTGGTGTGATTTTGGTTTATGTGTTTTTTCTCTTTGTGAAAAGAAATTTTTTAAAATACCAATTCACCCCCCCTCTTGGTTAGCTTGGGACTAAGTTCATAGAGCTTAACATCCCTAAAGAACTTTCACTTTCCTTCCTCATAGCTGAGTTGAAGAAGATGAGGATTCATTGAAATTAAAATGTCTATTTTCTCTTTTGAAAGGTTACAAAAGTATGAAATCCACAAACAAATATTTGAAACTAAATAAGAGGGTTGAATCCTTATAGAATTTTTAAGTTGGTGCTGATTAGTGATAGTGATCGTCAGTGACTGTGGTGGTTATCAGTTGTTGTTAGTGGCTATAGCCAAAAAATGCAAGGAAGATCTCTAATTCTCTCCCTTCTCCTTTCTCCCTTTCATGCAAAGAATGAGGCTCTATTTATAGAAATTTTAGTATGTGCATTTTCCCAATTTATACCAAAACCCAAAACACTATATTTAACATCCCATATCAATTCCCTTAATCAGAAGCAGTTTTTTAGTATTTAAGTGCCTTATTGATGTCAAATGAAGTGATCTTGGGCTTGTTGGATTTGTCTCATCGAGCTACTTGATTCAACTATAAGCATGTAAAATTTGAAGTTGAGATCATTATCAATTTATTTTCAAAAGTTTTCAATTAAAATATTCCTTGAGATTCATGCATAACTTATGAACTTTTTGGAGCCATATCATTCCCACCGCCCCCAGGCAACCATATTTTTTGATGTAGAAGCTTGTAAATTTTGAAAATATATTTTAAACCACAAAATAACCTATAATTTTTTTATTTTATTTTTTAAAATAAGAAGTTATCCAATTTTAGAGAATTATTTTCTTCTTTTTCATTTTCCATTTTTTTAAAGAGAATAATTTTTTTTCTTCTTTTGTTGAGATTGTTTTAAGAAAAATTTTTTACAGAACTTCTTTTTTTATTATTTTTTTAATAAAACTTTTACTTAAGATTTTATAACTCTCTTCTTTAAATTCACGTACTTCTCTTCATTAAAGTCATGTAAGTCTCTTTATTAAGTGCTATAACTCTTTTCATTAAAGTCAAGTGACTTTCTTTTTTAAAGTCATATAACTCTCTCTTGAGAGGAGAATTTTCCATTACTCGCTTTCTTCAATCATCTCTCAAGAGAGGCATTCCAGTGCCTTGAATAGGCAGTATCTCCTTTCATGCTTTAGTGCCACTCTCTTTAGAAAATGAGTTGCTCTTACCACACTTCTCTTCTCCACCACTTTTCTTAAGAAGGACATTACACTATGTTGAATAGGTGATATATCCTTTCAAGCTACAATGCCACTTTCTTTAGAGAATGAGTTTCTCTTTCCCCTTCTCTTCTCCTCTTAATCTTCAATTGATGTTTTCCACTATCTTGAATAGGTGTTATCCCCTTCCAAGCTCTAGTGCCCCTCTTTATAGAGAATGTATAAATATTTCTCCTCTTCTCTTCTCCATTTCTTATCTCAAGAGTGGTATTCCACTATCTTCAATAAGAGGTATTCCCTTTCATGCTTGAATGCCCTCTCTATAGAGAATGAGTTATTATTCCCCTTTCTAATAAGGTCGACTTATATGGATTTTTTGCATTTGTCTATAATTATGTGTATTCAAATATAAATCCCCACTTAAATTGCAAGTGTATGTATCAATCAAGTAATTAAAATATTTATGAGAGAATATTGCTCTCATTAGAAAGTACTCTGCCTCAAATAATGTCTCTAGTGCTTTCTACATCAAGCAAAAAAAAAAATCCTATATAATAACATTAGGGTTATATGAGGTCAAGAACAAAAAAGATTATGTTAATAGATAAAGTATTTTGGATTAATAATAGTGAAATCTCCAAAGCTTTCACAAGAAGTCTCCCTTAAATTAGTTATGAATTAAAGCATATGCATCCGTAGAACTCTATCAAGCTTGTAAGAATATAAAGAAAGGTTATAAGCTTCTTATAGTCATTTATCTCTATACAACCTAGAATATTAAACCTCTTATGTCTAGTCATACAAGTATTCCATTCCAATTCTCCTAATTATTCCAATATTCCTCCATCGAGATAATATATCATACTACATTTTAAATTTACAAATGGCCACTACAAATTTTAAATTAACAGTGAGAGATCATTAAAAAAACCATCCATAATATTAGCACAAGAGACTACATTAATAATTACTTATGCTTTTAAAGCATTAGTCCAAAAAATGAATTTAGCCAACTTAGAATAAAAATATAACAATTTAATTTCTAATAACTGCTCATGAAGATAGTAGAAATAGAAAAGAGTAAAAAAAAAATCACCCATAATTAAAATCCTAAACCATACCCACATATGCTTCCCAAAAGTAAATCTCCCTTTAAGATTTTGCTCTCCACACTCTTTCCAATCCAAATGCTTTATTTCTCACTACAATATTAGCAAGGCACCTTAAAAAGTATGTATCATTCTATTCTCTAGCCTGTTATCTCATAAATCCATTTAAAACTATAACACACTCACTAAAAATAAAAATTATTTGTACTTCTTATAGAATGGATTAGGCACTACAGTGCTTGATAAGGTGGGGCCATGCTATTGTAATATGAACTAGCACATCGACACTACTAAAGGCTCTCTACAACAATGTAAGGCTGACCTGGCATGGATTTTTGTGTGTCTCACATGATGGTTAACAGATTTGATGTGATAATTTTTTCCTTTAATTTCTCCATAATAGTTCTATAAAATATTGGCACTATGGGGTTTGCTTACATCATCTGGCACTATGGTACTTTTGAAGTTGGTGCTCCGATATTAAATTATTTGACAATTTTCTTTAGACTCTGGTTCTATAATATTAATTTATGGCATTTTATCATTGTGAAGCATTATAGTGCTGACCTTAGTTCTACTGAGGTGCAAAATTAAATATCTTTTTCTCAAGAATACGATGTCGCAATATCCTAATATGGTACTAGAGCATTAATGTCACAACGATGCTGATGGTTCTAGCAATGTGGTGTTTTGTGAATTTTTTCCATTTCATGAGAAATTCATACACAACATAAATTGAATACAAACAGATTCATTAGAAATTATTATAATAAAATATTACATAATTTTTATGTAACACCATCTATTCTTTATTTCTTCTCTAAAGATAGGCATATCACTATATTGAATTGTTTGTATCTCCTTCCAAGTTATTTCGTATCCCCTCTTTATAAAGAATGAGTTAATCTTTCCCTCCTTATCTCGAATTTGGTTGACAAGGATCAAGATTTTTCTTATAAACATTGGTTTTCTTTGAGATCTATGAAAAGTCTGTGGCTAATTTATGATTATGAATTATTTGGGTTTTAAGCATCCTTTAACTTGTCCTTTAAAAAAGAAAGGGGATTCCTCTAACTGGAAAAGGCTTTGTTGTATTAAATTAGAGGCTAAAACGTTTATTCATTGGGGGATTGGTTCCTATCAAAGGTAATATTAGAAATGTTAATCTTATTATCATTATCTAGTATTTGTGGAGGAGTAGGAATGAGTCCAAGCATGAGGATATCAATATGAATGCTATATGTATTATTTATAAAATAAATGATAATTTTTTTACAATATTATGTGTTAACTTGATCAATGTTAGCTCTTGCAAAGGCTTTAGTCTTGTTACTATTAGTTTTGGTGTCTCTTTTTTGTGCTATTCTATGAATGTTAAGAAGAGGATTATTAGATTGTTTAAACCTAATCTTAGTCAATTTAACATGAATAATAGTGGGTCTTTTAAGAGCACTATTATTGCTTGTGGTGGTTTGATTAGAGACCATGAGGGACTAGTGGTTTGTGCTTTTGCTAGCCCCATACTGGCTACTTTTTACTATTATGGATGAGCTTCAACTTCTCAATTCTGATATTAATCTCTGCATTTCCATAGATATTACTAATATCAAGATTGAGGTTGAAGCTATAATTCTTATTCATTATATTATGGGAAGTATGATTTATAATTCAAAGAATTTTTTATTTAATTAGGGAGATAAAGTAGATCTTTTCCCTTATTAGTTTATTTACATATCATATATTTCTTGAACAAAATTTGTGAGTAAATTGGATGGATAATTTTGGAAATAATTTACTAGGCATATCTGAATTTGCTAGGCCTAATATATTGAAAGGTTTAACAATATTAGATCAATATGGCTTACCTTATTTAAGGAACCTTTGATTCATCTATTTTATGTATTTCACGGTAGTTGTCTCTAGGCTAATCTTCTTATTTTTTTTTTCTACTGCTTGGCTAAGTCTTTTTGGCCTAGTGGTTTTTCCCTGTAGTGTTGCACTTGTTTCTTCCTTCTATTTTTGAACCTTGTATTTAATGGGAGTGTGGAGGTTTATTTATGTTTAATTAGGTATGATTTGTAAAGACATCTGGGGCTTTTTAGAAATATGATCTATTGTGTTTCTATATTTTTTTTGTTAAGCCAATGTTCTAAAGCTTTGTCTTGGATTTTCTTATAGCCCCTTTATTTTGGCTTTGGATCTATACTAAGGCTTTGAAGTTGGTTTATATTATGTTATTCATCATTTGTTGTCTATTATTGTTTTGTTGGATAGTCTGTGCAAGCTGAGTTTCTCTAATAATATGGTTTTGTTGTTGTTGGATTGCTCGTGAGTGTTGGAGAGGCTGTAGGAGTTCTATTGGGTGAATGCTTTGTTCAGCTTCACCTGCATTAATTCAAGAAGTTAAGCTTTCAATTATCTATTTAGCTTCCCCTACTAGTTTAACTTTGGTTATTATTATCTTGGGAAAGTGTTATTTGGTTAATTTCTTAAAGCCCCTCAATTGCTTATCTTATATATCTATTATTTGGCTTTATGTTATGCATGGCTATGTTTTATGTGGATGGTTTTCCAAACATGTTTCCAACAAGGCTCATAAGGTTTTATTTGGGATAGTGAATTTCTATTACCAAAACAATTTTTTTAGGTTCACTAATTGTGCTAAATGTACTTCAAGCATGGATTAAGGCAGAGCTTTTTTGAGTGGATGTTGTTGGCCCCCCTTTTTGATCTTATTTATACTATTTAAGTAGTAGGGTTCATTGAATTATTAGAAATTTTTTTCTTTTTTGATTGTAGCTCTTTGAACACAAATAAGCTTTTGAATTCAATAAGGACATGCAATCTTTTTTCGGGATATTAATGCCTAGGCCCCTTCATGGGTTTAACCAACAAAAATAAGAAATTAAACAATTGATTAAAAAATAAATAAAACTTAAACAATATAAAATAAATTTTATTATCAAAAAATCTATAAATCTATCAAGAAAAAAGAAAATCTTTGTTAGAATACATCAAATATAAACATAAAAAAATCATTAAAAATATAATAAATAATTGAATAGAATAATAAAAATATTAAATACAAGTATAATTGGCTTCAGAATTACTTGGTTCCTATACTTGATCATCCCTGATCTATTTTTTTGAGTGCAAGATGATTAAAGTTAATTTGATATAAAAATAAAAAAATGCCTTAAATTTTGCCAAAAACAATATCATAATAATGACTAATTTCATAAAATCATAACTAAATAAATAAAATTCTTGAAAATAAACTAAATTGTATTGAACTTCAACGAAATAATAAAATGCATAAAAAAATAGATTTCCAAAATTTCATGTAAATTAGAAAGTTAAACTTTGGTCAAACCCACCATTAATAGTTTAAATATATAAAAAAATAAAGACACTTTTATAATTTAAAATAAGATCTAATTAAATTAGAAATTAAACAAAATAAAAATAAAATCTTAATACATAAAAACTTAAATAAATCCAATATAAATAAATAAAAGAAACTACATTAAAATTAAAAATAAAAGAAAATTTAAATAAATAAAATAACCAAACTTTCAAAAATGAAACAAATCAATAAAAAATGAAATTAAATATCAAATTAAATAATTAAAGTAAAATTATAGAATAAAAAATAAAAAAAATGCTTAAAATAAAATAAATTTAAATTTAAAATCAATTTCAATTTAATTCAATTAAATAAATATATTAAATTCAATTCAATTACTTAAATCAATCTTAAATAATTAATAAATTAAAATATTACTTTATGTAGTTGCTTTATCCTTAGGGATGACACAACTGCATTCATTTGAAAATTTAAGACTTTTTTATTAATAACTTCAAGCACTTTGAAGTTATAAATTAGCATGGTTCTTTAAAACATAAAGTGAATAAATCATTAATTAAAATAATGGCTTCATGTGATTGTGTATGCTGGTTAATAACTTCAAGCTATTTGAATTTTTTATTTAACTTGGTTCTTCAAAACATATTGTTGATATTATCTATCTCATGACCTATTCTGGTAATTTTGATGATAATAAATATATGCTTGATTGTTCTAATTTACATGCAAAGTATTTCAGGTTTAATGATTTGATGGATGTGCATAATAATTACTTATATAGTATGTTCATTACATAACTCAAGTTCAATCAAAATTTGAGCTTAAAGAGCTCAAGATGGACCGGGATGGATAACTTGAAGGTTTTTATATTAACATAAGAATATATTAGAGGTCTATTGATATTTACTTGCATGATTTGTTTTGCTCACAATCTAATTATCTATTAAAATAATTTACATATTATTAATATATTAAAGGATAATAAGCTTGATTTGGAAATCAATAAGATTCTTTTATTAAATAAAATTTATATGCTTCATAGATTACATAAATATTATCAAATATTAAAAGATTATTAATTATGGAAATTAAATGTAATAAGCTTTTGGGGTAAAAATTTATTATGTAGTCATTTTGAATTGAACTTGTTTCACATAAATCTGCTGATATATAATTAATTTTATCTAAATTCTAATGTATTATTATAAGAATATGTAATATATCATTAAATATTTTAAAATATGCATATTTTTATATTTTGTTAGATATCATTTTATTTTGATGGAAACCTAGCTTAAATTTTATTTTATTAGGTTTCATTAATTATGTAGATAGAATTTGATAGGTTACATGACCAACTTTTGAGAAAAATTAAATTTATAACAAATTTTGACATTAACTTATTTTAATATTATATGTTGGGTGGTCATTTTTTCTCTTATTTTTAATGTATATGAAGATTTTTTAACTTTTCCATACAACTAGCCATTTTATAGCCATTTGAAACTTATGTTTAATTAATATAAATTAATTCTTTATCAAATATTATATTATTAGTTAACAAAAAATATTTGATTATTATTTTTATTCAAATTTAGTTTTACTTACCCTTTTGCTTTAAATAACCCTATTTTTCTTTTTGTGAGGGCTATTCAAAAGAAAAAACTCCAACAATCTTTTCATTCTTCTTTCATTCTTTACATGCTAAATCTTGAGAGTAAAAACTTTGTTCTTCATTGAAATAACTCTTTTCATTCGCAAGATCAAATTCTTGGTTGGAAAGCTTTAATGCACTAAATCTGTAACATGTCCTGAAGTTCTTAGGTTTGCTTTCTTTTAGTTTTCTCTAATTTTTTTGTTGGAATGCTTTAACGCACTAAATCATGTAACATCTCTTGGAGTTCTTGAGTTTACTTTCTTTCTCAAAATATTCACTTGTTGAAAATATTTATTATTTAGTAAAATACTAGTTGAGAATCTTATATTAAATTTTTTATGTTAAATCATTTCAATCTAGAAAGATAGCGAAGTAAATAATTTTATTTTATTTTACTTGGCAAATATTTACATTTTAAATCTAATTCATTTTTAAAAGTATTATATGATTTTAGGAGTTATAGTTTAAATGAGCAAGAAAAAAAATTTTATTTAAAATATTATTCATATTTTTATCAAAATATAAATCTTTTTTAAAGTGACAAAATTTTATATTCCATTTCCAAGTAATGAGGTGATTAAAATTAAATTATAAGATCACCTTAAATATTTTGTTCATTTTATTACAAGATAATTTGAGCTTGTATTATTTAAATTAATTTATATTTTTTTCTTGATTTAAGACATTTGGCTTAGTGAAGTTTAAATTGTAATTAGATTGGATTATACATGCCCGTATAAGCGAATATTAGGTTGTAAACAACTTCTTTAGTTTAATGAAGTGAGGTTTGCATGGCAAAAATAGGATTTGTGTATTCTAGGCCCCGATGGTTTGCTTGCATAGACATAGGTCGGATTGGAATCTGGGTCAAATAGTGTAAAATATTATATTTATTATTTTCTTTTCTTGCATCTATTTTTATTTATCATTTTAATAAAACAAATTTTGTAAGTATTTATTCTTTTCCAAATAGCATTAAAATTTTTTTAATTACCTTCATTTATTTAAAATTTTAAAACCTAATTCCCCATCCCCCCCTCTTGGGGCCATAATCATCCAGCACAAACAAAAATAAATAATAGTTGTAAATAAAATGTGATGAAATTAAAACATAAGAATAAATTAAATCATGTAGCCTATATCACGAAAACGTAACTTATAGATCACCCAAACACTAGTTTACCTTGGATATATCCAAGTCACATAGCTTAATACACTCGTTAGAATTGCTTGACATGACAACCAAATCTAGCTAGGTTTAGGTGGTATATTTATTTTCTTACACTTTAGTATGGTTTAATAATGTTCTAGAGAATTTGTGATGATGTAATTTCTTACTTTTATTCCACTCTATGATGGCCTAAGGATGATTATATATAAATTGCACATTTCTTTTGCATATTATCCCTGTAGCAGTAGTGTCTTTCCTCTTGTAAACATAAATGTAAAGTTGTATAGAGTTGTAAAATATAAAGAGTTATGAAAGTCTAAAGTATAGTTTCTTATATATATGATGTAGAGGTACAAAATAATGCTTCTCTTTCAAATTCAATTCTTTTGGATTTTCTTAGATACTAGTTAATACTAGGAGACTGAAGACATTGAGAAGCAACTTTACTTTGTATAAACTTGCATCATTGTATATGTGTAAAAATCCAAGCTTGTAGTTTGTTGAGCTTGAAATCCTTTACTTTACAACAAACCCTAGTTTATATTTTATGTGGCACTTATCAAAAATTTTCTTATTACACCACTTTACTCATAGACATTGCATTGATTGCCTGATTGTATATGCATGAAATTAGAAATAGGATGTTTCCATATGTCTATTAGAATTGCATGTATTTTTTGAGGATGTACACATTAGTTTCATAGGAATGTGATTTTTATACTTTTGCTCCTTAACTACTTTACCTATATTTGCATACATGGCATGCATAATTACTTTTCTTGCTAAAATCATAAAGCAACACACACAAACCCATGACAAACTAGGAGTAGCCTAAGTGACTGGTCGAGTCTACTACTCCTATTGATATATGGTTGTTATTGTGCCTGATTTTTGTTAGAAACTTGATCATAAAGATTTTCATTTGTCGCACAAGAAATTTTAGAGTTTCAATAAAATTCATTTTAAATTCCATTTGTTTAGTGTATTAAACCCTTGACATCTTTAAACCCTGGTTTTAAATTATTTACTTTAAATCATGATTCATAAATAAAAAGCTTGTCTATTTTGCATACATTAGACTTGAAATTTATGGTTTTATAAAAATGCTTAAGAGTTTAGGCTAACTTTCCACTATGGGGAGATGTAAGTGCAATTTGCACTTTTTATACTATTACTGTAATTTCTTTTGGGAGGATTATCCCAATCTTTTAATATACCATACACTAAAACCTTAAATTTCATTCCTAATCTAAACTAGGATTTCCCAGTCATAATATAGGTTAGACTGATTCTTGTTTTCCATAATCTTATGCACTCTCTAAAAGTTCAATTTGTTGGTGTTATACCACATAAACTACAATAGAAAACCAAGAGTGCGATAAATTAGTATTTTAAAAATTTTATTTTCAATTTAAAATTTTAAAACGACTCACAGCCTAAATTTATTAAAAAAAAGATTTTGGAAGCAAAATACTAAAAAAAATTTATTTTTTGAATTTTTTTGGACTAAATAAAATTTTTTTGTTTTAATTTTTTATTTTTTATATTTTTATTAACTTTATTTTACAATAAATATTAAATTTAATACTTATTGGAAGAACACTGAAAGTGCAAGAAATTAAAATGCAACAAAAATAAATTATGATAAAAATAAAAAAGGGTACACCATATTTATAGTGGTTCAATAAACCTTAACCTACATCCACTCCTTGTTGTCCTCAACTCTAAGTATTTCAGTAAAACCTTAGTGACTCTCTTTTTTTCCACACAGTATAATGGAGAACCCTTACAAAATCTCTTCCACCAATCCAATGTAGTAGAGAAACTTAATCCCTTTCACCTTTTCCTTGTGTTGAAGAGTACCCAAATAACTTTCACCTTCCTGTGGTATGCAGAGAACTCAATCCTTTTCACCTTTCCTAGTGCAGTGGAGTAGCTGGGCCCTTTGACAACAAAGGGGTCTTCTTCCAAAAGTATCCCTCAAGATGAACCTTGTCTCATGCAGAAACTCAAGTTCAAGTTCGCTAAAGCAACCTTGTGAAACTCCCTCACACACTCCCTAAAACCCATAAGGATTTTATCCCTCTCCTATAAATTTCACCCATTCTCTCCCAAGCTTTCAGCCCTCTTTTCAATGCTTTGTCATAGAAGGCACAACCTAATGATTTCCAAAATGCTCTTCAAAATGAATTAAGACTTATTTAAATACAAGGCTCCAAGAAAAATCTTAATTTTAAATTATTCCATAACTATTTGTACAGTAAAATATGATTAGTTTACTATGTCAAAGATTATCCTGCATGATTTTATAATTATATAGTATGATCAGTTCAAATTAAATGTCCAATCATATTGGATGAACATATTCTATCTAGAGAGCCCTAAGGTTATTCGTACACATGAATTTTTGGATCATTGTGAATGAACCAAATGTCTCCTAGAGACTCTTTGGGTAAGACATATAATAATAAAATCATTTATATCATATGATCAATAACTAAATCAAATATGAATAATTTGATTTGATCCTATAATTAGCGAACCTAATTAGGCAAACCATCAACTAATCATACAGTACAAATAGTTCAAAATTCAATTTTGCCTATTTTATGTAACTTTATTTTGAAAAGAGGATTTCTGATTATTGCTTATCCTCTAATATAATATGTTTCTATTATATGGTTATTTATATTTCAAAATTATTTTCTCAATTAAAATATAACATTTTAATTAATTTTTGTAGCAACATATCATACATTATGATTGATATCATACTATACATTTTATAAAGAAATTAAAAATATATTTGTTTTCACTCTCCCTATATCTATGTGCATAGTTTTTAAGCTACCAAACATCATTTATAACACATGGACTCAAGAAAATATAAAACTATACTATTACAAACATCAAACCTCTACTACCCAGTCTTGAGCTTTAGTCTTTTAGTAGTGATTGGTGTATTCTTAACCTAAAATTTTAGCTCATTGAGAAAATATATGTAATAATAAATGATAGTAGAAATGAAATACAATTCAATAATATTTGTTATCATCAAATCATAAGATTGGGTACATATTGTAATACTCTTTATCTTTCATCCTTTAACTAAATAAATAAGTATTCAAAGTTTGATCTTTCCAAGTTGGTAGGTCTAAATTAAAATATTTTTTTTTTAATCTTTGAAAATGTAAATATGTTTAGTCACTACTTTATTCTAGTGTTTTTTTAAGATTCAACTTGGGATATAATTAACCTTAGAGATTTACCTCTATGGTAGACATATAACATAATAAAAAATAAACCCTATCATAATTCCTTAAGTATGAGGGAAATCTCTCAACATATACAAAATTTTATCCATTATTAATTTATTTTTTAAAATGATAGTATATTCTCTATTCTAAGTGTAATTATGAAAATAAATTTTATTTCTATTTTCAAATGATAATGAAACACGTTTTTGTCTTTCATGATCATATATTTCTAGCTTTGTATATTTGATAATAGAAATATGAAAAAAATCTAGTGGCACAATATATTTGTCCATACCTTAGGGTTTTGGGTTTTCTAATGCAAGCTAAAGCTAAATTATTTAGATTCCTCATAAGAGTGTTTTATGAAAAAGGACCTACCGTAAGAAAGAAAGACTAAGTTCTAAGGATAAGCTCAAAGGAAAGAAATCAATCATTTCCCAATAATGTGATTAGTTTTAGCCCTATTAGGTCAAAGTATTCAACTCACCAATAATTATTTATATTATTAAGTAAGGTAACTTCCAAAGGTTTAAACTAATCTCAACTTAATAGTATATTATTATGCTAGGAGGTTATTTAATTAACTCTCACATAGTATAATAAAAAATTTATTATTATGTCCTTTTATGTTATATTTTTTAAACCTACAATAAAAATTTTGTCTAGGTGGTAGGATTATATATTTGAATATCATTATATGTTCCTATGAGGTTTAAAATATATTGATATACCCAAAAATCATTAGAATATGAGTCAAAATCATGTCCATAAATCTATAAGAAAGATTCACTTAATAAATTACATTGCACCATAAATTAATTGATTGATTGATAAGAAAATTGTGTACTCTTAATATTAATTATTAGTATTTATACTAATATAGATTGAGTGTAGAAGAGGTTTAAATTTATGGGATGATGATTCTAACTAAATGTTTTCTTCCTATAATAACTTTTGGTCTAAGGTAATCATATACTCATTTCAATCCAGTCTAGCCCAAGGTTGGGAAAAGGATTACTAGCACATTGGGATAAAAATAGGTATTATAAGACAATTTAGGATTGTTAGTGGCTATAGCCAAAAAAAATGCAAGAAAGCTCTCTAGTTCTCTCCCTTATCCTTTCTCCCTTTTATATGGAGAATTAGGCTCTATTTATAGGCATTTTGGTATGGGCATTTTACTAATTTGAACCAAAAACAAAATTACTCCATCATACAACCCATATTGATTCCCTTTCTCATAATTATGTTTTTAGTTAAGTGCCTTAATGATGTTAAATGAAGTGGTCTTGGGCTCATTGGATTTATCTCGTAGATCTGCTCAATCCAACTATAAGCATGTCAAATTTGAAGTTCAGATCATCATGAATTTTATTTCAAAACTTTTCAATTCAATGATTGCCTCGAGATTCATGCAGAACTTATGGATTTTTTGGATTCATATCATTACCCCCCCCCCCCCCCCCTCTTTTTTTTTCTCCTCTTATTTATGTAGAAGCTTATTAATTTTGAAATTTTATTCTATACCAAAAAAACCTACACCATAAAAATTTTATTTTGTTTATAAAAGAAATTTTATGTTTTCTAAAGAACTATTTCTTTTTTTTTCATTTTCCATTTTTAAAAGAGACCATTCTAAATTAATTTTTTTGTTCCTTTTTTAAGATTTTTTTAAGAGAAGTATTTTTTAAGAACTTTTTTTATTATTTTTTTATGAATCTTTTACTTAAAATTTTATAACACTCTTCTTTAAAGTCACGTACATCTCTTCATTGAAGTCATGTAAGTCTCTTCATTAAAGTTTATAACTCTTTTCATTAAAAACATGTGACTTCCTTTGTCTAAAGTCATATAACTCTCTCATGATAGTAGAATTTTGTACCACTAGTCTTCTTCAATCATCTCGCAAGAGTAGCATTCTACTGTCTTGAATAGATAGTATCCCCTTTCAAGCTTCAGTGCTACTCTCTTTATAAAACGAGTTGCTCTTGCCACCCTTATATTCTATGTCTCTTCAGTTATTAGAGGAATTCCACTATATTGAATAGTCAATATCTCCTTTCAAGCTATAGTTCCTCTCTCTTTAGAGAATGAGTTTCTCTTGCCCTGTCTCATCTCCACTTATTCTTTAAGTGAGGCATTCCACTATATTGAATAGGTGTTATCCCCTTTCAAGCTCCAGGTCCCATCTTTGTAGAGAGTGTGTAGATCTTTCTCCTCTTCTCTTCTCCATTTCTTATCTAAAGATTGGAATTCCACTATCTTGAATAAGAGCTATCCCCTTTCATGCTCAAATGCCCCTGTGAGTGTGTTACTCTTTCCCCTTCTAATTAGGTAGATTAATGTGGGTTTTTGAATTTGTCTATACTTATGTTAATTCAAATATAAATCCCCACTAAAAGTCTCTAAAGTAATAAAATATTTATGATAGAGTATCAATCCAAATAGAAGTATCCTTCTTCATATAATTTCTCTAGTACTATCTACATCAAGAAAAAAATTTATCCAATATAATAAAATTAGGGTTATATGTTATCTAAAAGAAACGTGAATATGCTAATAAAAAAAGTATTTTGGATTAATAATAGTGAAATCTCCAAACCTTTTTTAAATGGACTTTCTTAAATTTGTTATGAATCAGAGCACATGCATCTTTACATCTCTATCAAGCTTGTAAGAATATTAAGAAAGGTTGTAACTTTCCTATAGTTATTTTTTCTCCATAGACCCTAGAATACTAAATATGTTATGTCTAGGCATGCAAGTATTCCATTCCAATTCTCCTCATTATTCTAATATTCCTCCATCGAGGTAATATATCACACTAGGTTTTAATTTTATACATGGACACTACCAAGATTAAACTAAGAGCAAGAGATATCAAAATATTCATCCATATGTTTTAGCATTGGAGTTGACATTAATAATTGAAAGTTGGTGAGGGAGGCTAAACCCTAAAAACTAGTCCTAATGCTAACCATTAAGGGGGTGAATTGGTTATTTAAAGTTTTCTTAACGAAAAAAGAAAATATTTTCAAAATCTTCTTGAATAATTTAAAACAAATGATTTATATGGAAGAAAAATTAATTTTATAATAACAAATATTAGAGATTTCAACCACAGAACATATCACAAAATAATATGGAAATTAAATTCAAAAAGTCAATAGAAATAACACACATAAATTTATAGTGGTTTGGTCAACTTGACCTATGAACACTCCTTGGAGACTCCCTCTCTAAGTATTGCACTAAACATAAGTGACTCTCCTTTTGTTCCCACAATAAGGCATAGAATCCCTTACAAAATCTTTCCAATGACTCAATGAGGCAGAGAATCTTGAAGCCTTTTATTCCCTCCTCGAGTAGGTAAGAACCAAGAAATCCTTTTTTACCCACATGGTGCAGGCAGAGAACCTAGGAAACTTTTTACTCCCTCTTGGAGTACGTAGAGAACCTTGATCTAATGCTGATGAAGATTTCCCCAGAGCCACCAAGGAACAAGAGAAGTAACATCAAGAAGATGACGAACACCTTACTTGGAGTAACCTTTGTAAACCCCTAATAACTCTCCCTCACTAGGATCTCTCTCTCTTTCTTTCTCTCTCTCTTTCTCTCTCTCTCTCTCTCTCTCTCTCTCTCTCTCTCTCTCTCTCTCTCTCTCTCTCTCTCTCTGAAGCTCTCCCTCTTCCTTCTCAAAGCTCTCTTTCAGATCTCCTCCATAATAAAAGATTACCTCAAGAGATAATGGAGAGAGCTTAAATAAAGAGCATAAAAATAAGTTCTAAATTTTAACTTGCCGAGTACAATTAACAGATCATCCTATATGATTAGTACAAGACATCCATTTCAGCTAGAATGATCACCTTTGTCTTGTACGATCAGTACAAGTACTTATACAGATCATCCAATATGATTCTATGATCGTACAAGATGATTAGTCTAAGATACTAAATTTATCATCTAGTACAACATGGGATGATGGGTGATGATCTTTATATCATCCCACAACCCTCACATGATGTTTAATATGATGTTCTTAAATGATTAGAAGAAAATTATAGTTTTTCATCTTGGATGATAAGGGATCATCCTATAAAATATAATAGATTATCTAGTACGATCTTAGTGGATCATCTTTTATGACATGATTGATCAATCTAACCATAATTACTCACCTAATCATAGAATCAATTTAGGCATGATTATGATAAATCATTCAGGATGGTGTATATCATCATGTATAATTAGAACAAAATTTGAAAATTAAAATATTACATAAATTATGATTGGTTGTTATTTTCATGATCTAAATTAATTATCTTGTATGATATTGAATCGTCTAGTATGATTAGTTATGAAATCTTAATTATTAGGGCTAACCTCATTAGGGTTTCTGCTTTTAACCGATCATCTTTTATAATTTAAATCATCCTGTATGATTAATACAAAAAATAGAAAAAATCTCTAACTCACTAAATCACTCCTCGTGAATGTGTGTGTGCAAGGTTACTTAGCTTGGGGTTCACCAGATACTTAACTAAACTTAAGAAACATAAAAAGTATATTGAAAATGAAATTATAGATGGACTCAACCCTAGTCTACCCAATCTTGAGCTGATTTGCATTATAATTAAAATTATGGTCCTTAAAAAGATAATAAGCAGTGTAAATAAAATAGATATGTAAGAAAAGCACAAGTGATGAAATAATAATATTTGTTATCATTAAAAACACTATACTTCGGCCAAGATTTGTAACAATCTCTCCCTTTTTTATGATGGCAAATATTATTATTAAAAAAAAAATTCAAAGCGATGAAAATTTTGTTTTTCACTTTTTTTTTCTTTAAGGAACAGTGAGACATAAAAAAGAATAGAAATGGAACAAGGTAAATTCCACTAAAACATAAGAAAATAACACATTATTCCTTTTGACATCACAAAAAGGAGGAAGAAGGAAAAAAAGTAAATAGAACAAAGTACATAAAGGATGACCATTACAAACACAACAATAAAAGCACAGGCAAACTAGAAAAAAGAAAACCCCTAATAGAGTGGTTGTGGTGGTGATAATTGTTGAAAGTAATGGTGAAAAGAACTAAACTACTCACCAAATTAGGCCATATCCTGGTCATGCAACTGCTATTTCTGGGCTACGTTTGCATCAAACTAAGCTAAGTCCTGATCATGCTATTATTGTTTCTTGGCTACATAGGATTCAAACCTAGCTTTCCACTAGTCAAACCTCTAAATTAGTTGATCTATGTTGGAGTGCTGTGGATAGGGGTGCAGGAATTGGTCCTACCCCTTCTGGCATAGCTTTCTCATGCACAGGGCGATGATGAGTACTGTGAAGGACATGTATGATGAGTACTATGAAGGACATGTAAGGAGCTATTTGAGTAGAAAATAGGGAGGTGATAAGGTTGGCATCTGTATTAAGGGTTGTATTTTGATTTGAGGACATATGCACTAATATGTCCTAAGGCTAGATTTGGCTTTCTTTATGGTAGGGATCCCTAATACTAGTTAGTTGTTTAATGTAGTTGATTAGAAGATCAACGACATCAAAGTCTCGATTAGCCATTATATATTAGGTGGTGGGTGACAGGAAGGGAGTAATATGAATCCAATCCCTAGGTTTAGGAATAATGAAGGTGTGAATAATGTGTTGGATGGTTCGAGCATCTTTCACTAAGATACTGGTTGTAGAGTCATGATAAAGGGCATTGGTTTCTTTAAGAAGGGTATTAGTAGTGCCCCAATTAAAATTTGGATCTAAAGCCAAATTATAGATTTTGTTTCAAGTGGTGGATAGGTGAACAAATCATAGAAATTCTAATTGGGGATTTGAATAGGGCATCTATAACATATGATTGGAGTGCAGTAAAGTTAGAATTGATGTAGAGACTAGTGAACATCTCAAGAAGCAATATAGAATTGAAAGGAAAAGAAAGTATAAGAACAAATCCATGAGTGGTACTGGCAAATAGGTCTAGTACCTAATAGTTCAAATCCTTCTAATTAATAACTTAGGAGGGGTTAATCCCAAGAGATTTATAGCAGGTGTAAGAAGCTTTATCAGCTACTTCAGTAAATCTTGAATCATTAACATTCCTGGAAGAGCTGCATTTGAACGTACAAGATCTTTTCCCACTTGCCATTGTGAAAAAATAGATTTTAATGAAGAAGGAAGAAGTATTAAAGAATTGGAGTGAAGAAGACCTTCTAGTTAGGTTATTTATATATATTTTGTAAAATCATCCAAGATGATCATGAGATTGTCCAAGATTTATATGTGCAATAATTTCATCGAAATGATCAGTAAAAAAAGTCGGTCTTATCATCCATGATGATCAGACATCGTACTGCATGATTAGACACAGGATAATCATCATGATGAGTTAGCCTATATAACCGTTAAATAATTTGATCGTATAGAATAAACATGTGTTTCTTCTAGGATGATGTGTAATAATAGATCAGCATAACAACATACAAATTGTCCAACTATTTCTACCACGTGGATCGTATATAACAAAATAGGAATCTTCTAGTGCGATAACTAATAATTGGTTCAGATTAATCGTTGGAAGTGTTGTGATCAGAAAGGTTTTTTTTATTCAGATCATATAAAATGATGTGGATCATCCTGGATGATATGAGAAAAACTAGAAAAATTTTAGGATAAAGAAAGGGATGATGAGGAGAATTTTAAAACTAAAAAGAAAAATTATAAAAAAACATAAAACAACACCAAAAACCAAACACAAACCAATCATAAATCAATGTAAAAGAACACAATTTTTTTTAAACAATCAACTCTAGTAAATGATAAATTTTCCCAATGAGTAGATTAAAAATTAGTAAGAAATGAATTAACAACATTGAAATCCAAAAAGGGTAAAAAATCAATCTTGTGTACCCTAGCTCGGACTCCTTATAGGTTAAAAATCTTTTTATTTTAATTCAAAAAAGAAGTTAGATAAGAAGAGTGATCTTTTTAAAATTCTCTTTAGAAAAAATATCTAATAGAATAATATTGCAAATTAATCAATCAATAATTATGATTTTCAAAATTCAAGTGTTTGAAATATTAAGTGGCACATGGATTCTTCTAAGATTTAAAGATTTGAAAGAGAAGAAAGCTTATTTCCTTGTAGTCGTATTTGTGCCTCTTTTTCAATTATTTGGTTCACTTTGTGCTTCTTTTAAATTTTAATACACTTTAGTGTATCTCATAATTATTTAGTGGTCATTGCACATATTTTATATTTTCTTTTGGGCTCATTTTGTGCCTCTTATCATTTATTTTAGCTGGCTTATTTCAATTTTTATAACGACTCTCTGTTATGAGATTATCTTCTATATACAAGAGAAGAATAATTCACTCCCTAATATAAGAAAGAGTAAACCACAAAATAGAAACATATCCATATGATAAATGCAACAACTTGATTATGAAAACTTGAAAAAGATATTCAATGACTTTGAACATCATTCATATGAGATAGATTACTATAGAAAGATAAAAATAGATCTAAATTCCAAAATCCAACTTTTAATTTAAAATATGTTTTTCTTCAAAAAGAAAAATATAACACTAAAGGAGTTAGAGCAAGAGAGAAAATCATTGATATTTCTTCCTTTAACTGAGTTAGGTAAGTCAATCATTTCTTACTAATTTCTAAAACAAAATAGAAGGAAAAAATGTCATTTGAGAAATCAATATCAGAAGTGACCATTGATTTTATTCTTTAAAAAAATACTAAAAGAAAAAATAATAGAAAAATGAGAAACATAAAATAGAAATGCATAAAAAAAATAGACATACTAATAAAACTAAAATAAAACATCAAAAAATAAAAAGCAACAAATTTAAGCATTAATATTTATTACACCTAATCTAGTTCTTAAGATGCTAAAATTTTGAAAGGCCAGTGGCTTTGTAAAGATATCAACAAGTTAGTTTTAAGTATCTACTTGGTGTAGCTCTATGTCTCCTTTAGTAATATGGTCCCTAATGAAGTGGTGTCCTATGTCAATGTGTTTGGTTCTTGAGTGAAGCAACTTGAAGAAGATGAAGAACACCTTTCTTGGAGTAACATTTGTGAGTCCCACACAACTCCCCCTCACAAGGATCTCTCTCTCTCTCTTAATCTCTCCCTCTCCCATCTCTCTTTTTTTTTTTTTAGGAATTAAAAATTGCATTCAAGAAAGAACTAATTACAAGGAAATAAAAGCCTCACATTCCTTCTTTAACAAACTAGACAAATTAGAAGGAATATTGGCAAAAGAGAAACTATCAAAACAAAAACTTTCTTGTAAAGCCAAAGTATCGCAAACATCAGCTACTTTATTACATTCTTTATGAACATGATTAAAAAAGACTTTATTGAAATCATTAGGAATAAAAATTCCTTAGTACTCTTGTTGTTGAAATGCAACTTCAACTTCTTCAAAGAATCTTGAATAAAATTTATAATGTTTATGTTGTCTCCTTCAATGATAACTCCTTTACTATCCATCATCCAAGATTGTATGAAATTCTTACAATCAAAACAGCCTCCAACTCAAGTTGTGACATGTCCAAATGAAGTTTCTTCTTCCCAAATACCAACAGTAACCTCCCTTTATAATCCCTAAACACACCTCTTAATCAAGCTTAATTAGATTCCAATAATGAATCATCCGTATGGATTTTGATCCAACCTAGTAGTGGAGGGTGCCAAACTTTAGTAAACTCCCTTAGGAGATTAACAGCAAAGCTATCTAGATTTGGATACAAATTCTGTTTAGCCAAAAACAGAACATTTGCTACAACCATTGCACTAGAGGTAGCGGTATTCCCATGCACCAGATCATTTCTATTTTTCCAAGAAAAAAAAATTACTGTGAAGTAGATTTTCACCATGTTAGGGAAACGAAATGAGCGTCCTCTAAGCTCTTTCAAATAATTTTCCAATGAATGAAAAATGGGAATGTATAAACCCCATTCTCTCAATCTGAGAATGATCTCCTTAATGAATTTGCAATGCAACACAATATGAGCATAGCTTTCTACTTCTTGACAACCTCTTGGACATAAGTCATTATGGCTTAGCTTTCTATACTTAAGAAACTCATATGTAGGAATAGCAAACTTACTCATCCTCCACCAAAAGAGCTCCACTCTCGGGTTAAGCTTTAGACTTCTTAACCATTTTACAAACTCGTAGTCTTCCTCCTTAGACAACCTCTTCATGGATTCCTCATAAGCCAAAGCAGTGATAGATCTCGCATTATAGCGATACATAGTTTCCAAATAGTCTATATCAGACTCATGATCAAGAGGAACTTGCAAAATCAGCAGAATAAGTTCATCATTGAAAAACTGCTATAGCAACTCCATATTCCAGCTGCAGTTTAGCGTAATGAAATGATTCAGATTTATGTTCTCCAACCCCAAACAATCAGCTAGAGTGGGCCAAGTGTTGAAGCACCTATCCAAGAGCCAAATATCATTCATAACATTGATTTTCTTCCCATCAACAACTCTCAATCTAACAATTGGATTAAGTGACTTTCCACTTTCTAACAAAATATGCCATGCCATAGAAGCACCAATTTTCCTTTCTAAACTCAAGATAGTATCACCATATTTAGTAATAATATTCTTTTATAACAAATTCCCTGGATATTGGATACATCTCCTTGCTAACCTCGATCTAAGAGGCCCCACACGATGAACTGTAGAATGTAATCCCAAACCCCATCTGATTTTAGTTTGCATAATACATCCCAAGAAACATATTGTAATCTATTTATACCAATGCCTTTGTGCCAAATGAACTCCTTGAAAAATTGATCAACTTGATATAAGACTTTCTTTGGATCCAAAGAGTGAGTTGATAAGAAGCTTAGAAGAGATAAAAGGGAGGATTTAATAAGGGTGATCTTATCAGCCATAAATAAATGCTTACTACCTCAATCATTAAGTCTTTCCAATATGTGGTCGATCATACATTGAACTCCCTCTCCCATATCAAAGCTCTGTTTCAGATCTCCTCCACAGCAAAAGATTCTCTCAAGAGATAATTGAGAGAGCTTAAATAAAATGCCTCCAAAGAAGCCCTAAATTTCAACATGCCAACAAAGATTATTCAGTATGATCGATAAATTATCTTATATAATTAATAAAAAATAGCCCTTTCAGTCAGGACGATCACCTTTGCCCTGAATGATAAGTACAAGTATTCTGTATAGATCGTCCAGTACAATCCTACAATCATCTAGGATAATTAGTTTAAGATACTATATTGATCATTCAGTATAATATGGTATGATGAGTGGAGGTCTTCATATACTCCCACAACCCTCTCGGGATGTCCAGTACGATTTTCCTGGATAATTAGAATAAAATTATGGTTTTTCATCTTGGAAGATAGGGGTACATCCTACAAATATAATAGATCATCCAGTACGATCTTAGTGGATCATCCAGTATGATATGATTGATCAATATAACCATAATTACTTTCCTACTCATCAAATAAATTTAGGCATAATTGTCATAAATCATCCAGGACAATGTACATCTTCCTATACGATTTGAATAAAATGTGAAAATTAAAATAGAACCTAAATTATGATTAGTAGATGTTTTTGCAATCTGAATTGATCGTCATGTACGATATTGAATCATCTAGTACTATTACTTAAGCAAGCTAAATTATCTAGGATGCCCTAATTAAGGATTTTCCTTTTAACTTATTGTATAGTATGATTTAAATCATCATGTATAATTAGTTTAAAAAATATAAAAAATCTCTATCTCACTAAATCACTCCCCATGAATGTGTGTGTGAGAGCTTACTTAGTGTGGGGTCCACTAGATACATGCCTTGACTAAAGAAAGATAAAAAGTATGTTGAAAATAAAATAATAGATAGACTCAACCATAGTCCACTTTATCATGAGCTAATTTGCATTGCAGTTTAAATTGTGGACTTGAAAGATTAGTAAGTAGGGAAAATAAAATAGAAATGCAAGAATAATAGTATTAAAGAAACAATAATATTTGTTATCATCAAAATCACTGTATTTGAGCCCAGATTTACAATAACAATAACTTATTCTTTTAAAGAATTAGTCAAAAATATGAGTTTAGGAGGCTATAGAATAAAAATATAACAATAAAATTTCCATTACTTGCTCAAGAAGATAGAAGAAATAGAAAGAGTAAAAAAGTATCACCCATAATTAAAGATACTAAACTGTGTCAGCATATGTATCGTTCTCTTCTCTAGCTTCTCTTTTTAGAAATCTATTTAAAACTATAACACACTCACAAAAAAAAAATGTTATTTATACTTATTATAGAATGGCTCAGGAACCATGGTGCTCGATAAGGTTCTCTACTACAATTTAAGGCAAACCTAGCATGACTTTTTGTTGGTCTCACGTGATAGCTAATAGATTTGTTGTGATGGTTCTTTCCCTTAATTACTCCACTACATTGTTATAAATGTTAGGCACTATGGGGTTCGCTTACATAATCTGGCACTATTGTACTTTTGAAGTTGGTGCTCCGATATTTAACTATTGGGCAATTTTCTTGCGATTATCTTTTTATAATGTGGATTTATAATATTTTTGTTAAGATAGTTGTTATTTGCATGCTTTACATTTTTGTAACTTGTATAGTTTTGATGATTCCAAACATTATTGTTCAAATGTGTAGTTATCTCCTAACAATTTTAGAAGATTTGTATTTGCTCTTGTGTGTACTAACATTTCAGAAAAATTGAACTCCAGACTACGAAGACTTCAAATCAAATTCAGCATGAGATACTGTGAATTTGAAGCTTGTACTTTTCTTTGAAATAAATTTGAAAGGGAGTGATTGTAATTTGAGTGAATAAAAACATACACACACACATAAGGAGGTCATATAAAATTTATACTGATTGTACGGGATGATATCAGTTCGTACGGGACGATCAGACAATTATCTTCTATTGAGCACATGGAACGAATAAGAATTGGCTTGAAAATTTTTTCTAAGTCCTATTCGTCCAAGACAAAATTAAATACCGTCCGGGACGATTTGTTCTATGTAAGATTTTCGTCCATAGTAAATTAAATTATCGTACATGACGATTTGCTCTCTGTAAAATTTTTGTCCCGACAAAATTAAATAATATACAGGACGATCTGGTCTCTATAAGATTTTCGTCCAGATGAAATTAAATTATCGTACATGACGATATGTTCTCTGTAAAATTTTGATCCAGACGAAATTAAATATCGTCCAGGACGATCGGTTCTCTGTGAAAATATCATCCAGACGAATAAGATTTTCGTCCAGACGATTAACCAACTTAGAACGGTTTTCTGCAGTTTTTGGAACCTACCTAGTAATAACCGTTCATACCGGACGAACTAGTTCGTACGGGACGATAAGCTTGTATGAAAATATTTCGTACACATATACAAAGAGGTTTGTTTCAAGGCTTATAAGTAAAATCGTCCAGGACGATCCACGATCGTACGGGACAATCCACTGCGTACAAAATTGAAAACTTGCAATTTTTGGGCGATTTTTCTTGTCTTTTGTATAAATAGTCCAAATTAGACTGCCACCAAATCTTTTTGTCATTTGATCTTCGTGCCTCTTGAGAGAATAGCCAAGGAGAGAGTGTGAGAGTGCATTCAAAGGAGGATTCCTACCACTGGAGCGTGAAGGCTTCACTTGGAGTTCAAAGGTAAGAATCTCTACTAGTGAATTGGGATTACTTCACTCTTTTCCTTCCTCCTTCTAGATTCTTGTGAGAAGATCTGTCAAGGAGATCCGGTTCTCTACCGACACTTAGAGAGTGTGAACAGCCGAAGGTTTTGCTACATACACTTGGAGAGTGTGAATAGTTGAAGGGTTCTCTGCCCACACTAGGAGAGTGTGAAAGGATGACGGTTCTCTTCCAACACTGGGGATTGTGTGAAAGGACGAACGGTTCTCTGCCAATACTGGTAATTGTGTAAAAGGACGACGGTTCTCTACCGCACCGGGTAGTGGTGAAAAGAGTATTTTGTAAAGGCTTCTCCACCTTGCTGTGGGTGCAAAAGGAGAGTCACTATTGGTATTAGTGCAATACTCAAAGGGTGCCTCTGGGGAGTGGATGTAGGTCTGGTTTAGATCGAACCACTATAAATCTGGTGTCATTTACTTTACTGCTTTTACTTTTTCGCATTTTATTTTTAATTTTAAAAACTCTGTGGTTGAAAAACATTTTCTAGAAAAATTTAAAAGAAAATTTTCATTTCGGTTTAACTCATTTTAAAAGAGGGCTTAAAACAACTTAATCAAGGGGTTTAATTTTAAACTAACCAAATTCACCCCCCCCCTCTTGTAGCCTTGGGACATTAACTTAGGTCTAACAACTATTTACTAGACTCAACAAATGGTATCATAAAGAGCTTGTTTTCAAAATCATAAGTTAAACACTTTTTGATTAATGTAGATGGCTACATTCGAACGAAATAGACCTGAGGTTATCTATAATAGACCTCTAATGTTTGAAATATGCTTTTGATTTTTGGAAAACACGCTGTCCTATTTCTTACAGTCGTTTGATTATCGTATATGGATCCTAGTCGGGAAGGTATACAAAACAACTTAATTAGTTTGATGAGTTAGGATAGAACACCTTTTTGCAGATTGGACTATAAGAAGAAACGTGACTTACTCACTAATGCCAAATGTTTTAAAAAAGCTTCTTTTGCGTTTTAAAATCTAAGACTACATGGGGGTTTCCACTTGCACAAAGTGGAAGGAATATGGGAATAATTTGTTAACTTATGAAGGGACTAAATGAAGTTTAAGCAATCAGACTCAATATCTTTTACTGACTATGAATTGTTTTTTGCATGAAACCAAATGAGTCCTATTTCTCGCACATGTACACAAGATTCACAAATTGTCACTTTTTGGCAGCATTGTAGGGATAACTAATGCTGAATGGTTAATAGATTCCTTCGTATTTGCTACTGCTTAATGATGGCTAAAATTACTGCATTATAGAGTCTAAAGATCTAAACATTTATACTATGACAATCTTTTGGTTCAGTCATTGCTTATGCAGCAAGGAGTAAGTCAAAGAAAGATTGATGCAGGTGATACCATCGAAAGGAGAAGAATTTGCACTAAAGTGGAAGAGTCAGAGAGTGAACACTCACAACCTGAGAATGAAGACAATATTGCATTGATGACTAACAATTCATAAGCTTTTTAAAGAGGAAGCAGAAGAGAGGCCAGATAGATAAGTAAGTTTACACAGAAATGCAA